>NW_022707439.1:33812-37846 GCF_011630105.1 Anneissia japonica | reverse complement strand
AAACTAATCAATAGTTTTCCCTTTAAATCCATTTATACAGATACAAGAATTAAAGTTTGCTATCAAGCGAAGTCTGTATTATTTTAGTGTGCAACAACGCGAATAAACGCCCCCCACGGTAGATCGTATCCATCAACTTCAGAATAACCGTAACATAATTTTGGCGCCCAATGTGGGGCTTTGCACAATACTGATTTGCTGTGAAGACCAAACGTTTAGGAAGAAAAGGGATACAACACTGCCAGGGCATCCACGACTCACCCACAAGCTACACGGAATCAAAATTGCCGAACACCAATATCCTTGTGATCATGCTTCGGACTATTCAATGTACTTACACCATTATTAATCACTTAAGACAGGAAATACAGCCTCTTGATCACGATACGAACTACACTTCGCACGTCAGTATGGGAGACTTAACTATATCAGAGTCAAATACACCTAATGACCGTCCTGCTGTACAGCAGCAAACGAGCCGACCAAAAAGATATCTGCCACAAATACCAACTGGATCATCGTATAAAGACACTCGAAATGTAGTAAGCAATCATGAGACCCTGTCTCTTATACACATCTATACTAACACACACACCCACACATTATATATATATATGTATATATGTAGACCTATATGGTCTAAACGGTATGACACTCGCCAACCAGAGCATCTTTTTTTCATACAACATAATAAGGAACTTTCTTTGATGAACTATGTTAGACCAAGGAACAGTGAAATTACTGTTCCCTGGTTTGACACGATCTATAATATCATGTTCCTATATACTTGAGCACTGTTTTATTATCTATTTATTTATTTATTTTATTTTATTTATTTCAATAAATTAATATTTGTATATATATGCATATATATATACATATATATATATTTGTATATATATGCATATATATACATATATATATTTGTATATATATATATACATATATATATATATATATATATATATATGAGAATAAGAAGAATAAATTATTTTTGATGTTATGTTATACGTGGATACACATTTGCTTAGTGTTAATTGCATGAAGTTAAACAATAATTTCGTAATCATATTAACGTGAATGACGTTCAGGTCAAATAATGGCCCTTTTTATAGGGAACATATAAAATGGATCTGACATATTTCAACGCTGCAGCAGAAGCCTATTATATGTATAACTGTGTCATCATACTCTACTTAAACATACAAACATATCCTATAGGATTCGATTCACTGCAATAAAAGAAACATAAGTTACATTTATAATGATTGATATACCTACATTACCGGTATGTGAAAATTATTATTCTAGCAATACCAGAAAAAAAGTATAATAAAGAAGAACAACATGTGTATAATGATATATATATATATATATATATATATATATATCAGCATAAATTCAAGATATATATATATATTATATATATACACTATATATTATACATACTCTACTTAAACATACAAACATATCCTATAGGATTCGATTCACTGCAATAAAAGAAACATAAGTTACATTTATAATGATTGATATACCTACATTACCGGTATGTGAAAATTATTATTCTAGCAATACCAGAAAAAAAGGAAATACAAGTATAATAAAGAAGAACAACATGTGTATAATGATATATATATATATTTATATATATATATATATATATATATGCATAAATTCAAGATATATATATATTATATATATACACTATATATTATATATATGTATATGTACATGTATATGTAAATGTGTATATATATACATATACACATATTATACACACACACACACACATATATATATATATATATATATATACGATAAAATAAGGAAGGCTGCATAGGCAAATGATACATAAAATTTTCAATAAATTTGTCGCAAATTATATACCATCTTTGAGTTTCATTTTATATATACAGGCCTATATACAGTATATATAGATATTGTCGCATATATAATATAATATATATATATATATAATATATTGTCGCATATATATTATATATAATATGAATACATGTTACTGGCTTAAAAATATCGGATACATTTTTGTAAAGTGGCTACCACTTACTTTTCCATAGTATAAAATATGACTACAGTTGTTTAAACAAATGTCGTGTATGTCTCAGATTATATCGAAGTGTTTGCAATTGCTTTAACGTTTGTACGGTAGTCAAATCAGGGTCAAATTACTAAAATGATATTTCAGTGCGATTTCTGTTTCACTGTGTAAAACGCAATGATGTTATTGACCATTGTGAAATGGTTCTCAACCTTGAATCAGGTACCATGCATTTTTACAATTATTTAGAGGGACTTGTATGTTAGCTAAGCAGTTCCAAAATGTATTTGGTGAGTCGAATGGCCGGGCGGTTAGCAGGGGCGCCGCAAGCTATAGCCATAATATCGGCGCTGGTCCGAACGGCACGCTCGCCTATGGTTCTGTGGTAGAACAATTCTTCTCGGATAAGGACTAAATAGCAGACAGCCCCCGTGGTGGACGACGAGAGTTGCTGGTACCGGGTAACCGGGTAGCACAGACACGAAGAAAGTCATGGATCGAGTTCCTAGTCCACATATCATGCGCCCTGAGCACCTTACATTAGATGGATATGTGCGCTTTATAAAACTACACTATTGTTATTATTATTATTATTATTATTATTATTATTATTATTATTATTATTATTAAAACAACCATACGTTACCACCAGCTATGTAGGCATATGAACGTTTGGTAATATTTCTTGTATATTTGTTTGTATTTATGTATTTTTTGAGTTCATATTAAATATTTTGTGTCCATGCTGTAAGTGGCGATGTTTCGCTATTGGATAAATAAATAAATTTCTTTATCTATTTTAATAATTTCGGGACTGCCTAAACAATAATATTCAGTTTAACTGCTTGCTATTAATACACGTCTGCCATGGAGAACTTGCCCCGTCTGTTAAGCTCGACATTGTAGGAACACAAAATCATGGGTTTGACGATACCAGAATTTATCCCCTATTAATCGTTAACCAATTTGGAACAATGCACTAAAAAAAAAAAAGCAAAACAAACTTCGGGTAGGAATAAAATTGGGTGGGAGATGAAGTATGAAACTTTGAGCTTATAAGAGCACTATCATTTAAAAACAGTCGTCCGGGCTTTATACGTTGAACCTAGACCCGTTGGCACCTGGCCCGTTGCCATCGGGTCTTTTGTCACCCCGACAGTTTGTCACCCCGACAGTTTGTCACCCCTCTTCTTCACCATTCATTAAGTCTTCTGTGTACTTACCAGATGTAATTTCTCATGGATGACAATATTTACATTATCTATAAACCATTTTCGTAGTGTAAAAGACATGAAAAACAAACAGAAAGAAAGAGGACATGGACAAAACTTGACAAAGAAGACATATTCACATGCACACACACACACACACACATATATATATATATTATATATATATATATATATATATATATATATATACATGTGTGTGTATAAATCAAAAAAGCCGTTAAAACTGTTAAACTATATCTAAATCATCAAAGAAAGATAAATAAAGTGTTCCAAATAAAAGACATATAATACATCTTGTAGCATAGCTCTCAACGAATGTAGACATAATAAATGAATTTGTGTAATAAAATGCCTCTGACGGGATTCGAACCTACGACCTCTCGCTGTCAAGACGCTCGTCTTGACAGCGGCTTTATGGTTGCAGAGTCAAATACCACCAGATACGCTCCATCATACAATAGGTACGGCTAGAAAAAAATAATTGCATATAGGCCTAATACAAATCAGGAAAGCCGTTAACACTGTTAAATTATATATAAATCATCAAAGAAATGTAAATACAGTGTTCGAATATTAGGACATAATAATACATCGTGTAGCATAGTTCTCAACGAATGTAGCCCTATAAATAAATGAATAAATGAATTATGTATTAAAATTCCTCTCAGACGGGATTCGAACCTGCGAAATCTCGCTGTCAAGGCGAGCGTCATAACCATTAGACCACAGAGGCTTAATGTTGA
>NW_022707439.1:26608-33753 GCF_011630105.1 Anneissia japonica | reverse complement strand
ATATATATGTGTGTGTGTGTGTGTTGTGTGTGTGTGCGTGTGGGTGTGTGTGTGTGTGTCTATAGCTATGAGTAAACTAGAATAATGTTTGTTTTAACACATAAAGGGAGCACGCATGAGTCACATAAACTTAAATGCACGGACGTTATAAAGAACATTATTTCGTGCATTCAACCATAAACAATCCGAAAAAACATGCCAGGTACATTACTTTATCAGGCAAAACAAAAATAGTGTTATGTAAATGTCTAAAGTGATTTCTATAGGGAGCTTCCGAAATGTTCAGCAACATCCATCCATTTATTCAATTCTCTATGCCAGAACATATGGAGTGGAGCTGGATAGCGTGGTGGTTAAGATATGCCTTAAAATCCCATGGGCCTGTGTTCAATTCCTGTCAGTGTACCAGGATTTTCTCGTCACCGAAACAACTACACTCACCAAACCTCATAACTACGCTTGTAAGTCCGTCTTGTAAAGGTATAGCCTATTCCATTTAATTAGAAAAATAAGTTCCCTGTTTAGCATATCATTTCCATTAAATTTCAAGGTTGAGGGACCCCTAAAATTGAAAAATGAATTCTTAATAGGCCTAACTGAGACTATATTCATTATAGTGCCAACTATATCCGAGGATGCCTAAATTGTTAGGTACATCAGCTGTATTTCTTAAACACTGTAAGAATTTACATGTAAATAATCAAGAACAATAAAAAAAAATTAGTTATACAGTCCTATCTCAATAGTGGGAGATATGACAATGGGCTACACTACCAATGGTCGGTTTATCACTTTGTACCCATAGAAATTATTTTAAGGAGTCTGAACAAAGGCCTAGTAATAGATAGATATGTCAGCTAATACCAAGCAAGTAAAACTATTTAGTTAATTCAGGCTTCAAAATTGAGGCGGCATATCCTAAAAAAGGTCGTAATAATATAGTTTTTATACATCACAGCACTTTCAATACACTCTTTGCTCTTTTGATTCGCCCTTTTCAAGAATGAAGTAAATGAGCGTCTCACCTGTTAAATAAGTAATTAAATACAACGACGGTGAGCTGTGGCGATGATGTGAAGGAAACTGGAGTTTTGTTTATGCTATAATGTTTGCTTTGCTAGAATTTTGCCTCATACAGACACAAATAGTGCAGTCAAAATGACTAACATTAGAATGAAAAATTTGACTCGGAATACAATAAAATTTGAGGAAGAAAGTTAGCATGGGAAATAGAAGAGGGACTAGGAGAAATGGAATAGGACTAGGGAGATCGAGAGAGGGATACTCTGTGGTTTTACAGCAACCTTCCCTGCAAACACAGAACGTTCTTATATAGTTCGTTAGGTATGTCACAAAATAACGTTCACACAACGTTGTAAGAAAGTTCAAACGTTGTGAGGTTGTGAAATTAGGTTATAAGTACGTACATATGGTTCTACAAAATAACCTTGTTTATCACCAAACTGTAACGTTATTACAACGTTCTTATAACGTAATATTATTAGCTGGGTTACCACTAAAAAGCAGATTTATTCCTATTTTCAAAGTACCGGACTTATATTTATGAATGCATTAAATACAATGGCGCGACTGGAGAATAGGTGGGTGAGGCAAAAGCGTGGGATGCAGGAAAATTTTATGAGCAAAAGCGAAGAATATGCATACTTTGAGGTCTAGCAACACCTTAGAAATACAAAATATAAGCCATTTATCTTTATGCTGTCATAGTACATTATTGTTAGGTGGCTTTTATATGCAAGTGTCTATAGGGGACGGGAGTTTGTTTATAATATAATTTGATCGGTGCTAAGGGGATGGGTGTACACTTAAGAAGATTTTACACTTTCCCGACCTGATATTGTGTAATATTTTTTTTGTTTTTTTGACTGACAGTCAGGTACAATGCTGCAACAAAAATGTGTCTAGACCTATGTATTGGGGTGGGGTGAATTACCGTTTGTTGGGGTTTTTCGTCGAAGACTGGGCCCAACTCTGATAATTTAATAGCCATTAGAAGGTCCAATCTTATAAGGTAATCGAGGCGAGATATTTGCTAGCTCTTGGCCTAACATGCACAGATGAATTTGCAATCGAAAGCTCCTTAATGTTATAACCATATCGGCCAAATTTCTGGTGATTGAGCAAAAAAAAAAAAAAGTTGTAGTGGCGCGCACATCTACGCAAATGATATCTTGCGGCTATTTTTTTGAATTCTACTAGTGATAATTTTTCTTTGGGTTGACGTCTAATGGATCCCCTTTTCTAGATCCTGTTGGCCATTGCAAGTATTAAAATGTAATTGATGTCATCGAGTAAACTATGACGTAGTACTAGGCCTTTCATTATGTGTATTTGGGCTTCATGTTAAATTAAATTGCAGATGACGGTCTTATTAAGTATACTATTTGGCTTTAAAACCTGACCATTCAGAAAATGTAAATGGGTAAAGTGACAATAATTAATAATGTTTTTGTCAAAAGAACACCATAATTTTAAGGCCACACGCCACATTGTCTATTTCTTCCTTACATGCTAAATAATAACAGAATATATAAGAAAAACATAACCGAACACAGTAAAACAAAACAATAACAATACCAGAATAAAATCTACACCAAACATGTTCAGTTAAAACAAGTAGGCCTCTATTCTACAAAAATTAGGATGAACAAATTATTAAAAAAGAAAATATAACAATATATATAACAACCACAAATAAAAATGTAATAAAAAACTAGGGTTAACCTGTTAATATCAACACTTTGGCCTTGTTCATTATGCATATCAGGATTTGCAAAAATTATCGCAATTATTTTTGCTTTTGTAATTAGGTCTATGAATCAAACACATATTCCAAACTAAATTTCAAATGTATATATGGCGGAACAAATATTTACAAATATCAATATAATCTAATAGGAGATTCTTTAACATCATAAAATAGATCTGATGTCATAGTTAGTAGGACATTTAACAAATTTCTAATTCTCATCGGAAATCGGTGTTGTCGAATATTCTACTGAACATTTTTTTTATGTCGGTAGTGTATGTTACAATATTCAAAATTACTAATATTGTTATTACTTTTATTATTGTTAATATTAATGTCATCATTATCGACAATCAGCGTCAGCATTTATTACCATTATTTTTTTTTTGGACTATGATCTTCATCAGTTCCATCCTCATCAACGTCTTTAAAATGATTAAGTGGACGTCTATAATAACCTTAAAACATATATGCCTATGTTATATATGAAAATAATTTTATACAATGTTTCTAGCTTTAGCAATACTACAAAAGCAAAACCTCTTCCACAAATCTTAATTATCTTACTCAATTCGAAATCCACGTCCTAACGTTTCTGAAGTCCTTGACATCATCTTCCCTTTCTGTTAGCCTCTTTCAGTTGCTATTGAATCCCAATCCATTAGGTACATCCTTAATGGATTATTGGACTCTAATTGCCTGTGCATTGCATAAAATTCAGGCCTACTTGAATTCTATAAGTAGTGATCGTTGTTAGTTTAATGTTTTTTAAATCTAAATGACGATACTTAATAGTCATATTTAGCCAGCAAATACGCAAGGTATTGTATCAACTTAATAATAAAACTTTTAATATCACCAATAAAGAACAATATCATAATTATATTTATGAAACTAAAAATATATGTAGTGCGTGTTACTAGACTCTATGAGGATACATCAACAAAAAGCATAATAAAGTAAAAGTGAATATATAAACAGAAATTGATGTACAGTCGCTATTTTTTAAATCTAAATTTTATGAGAATTTCTCGTGGGACTTCTGTTTATTTCATCCATGACAATCTGAACAAATACAAGCATACTTTATGACTCGTCACGATTGCGAATATAAATCAATGTGACTTATCTCGCATTCTCTTGTCTTTTATAGTTATAAGTAAGTTAATGTTGCTCATTTATTCCAGTTTATTAATGAATGTGTTTTGAGTATATGCCCGTTTTCTTGTGTTTAATTTTTAGTTAACAATGTTTTTATATTGCTTGTAGTTAGCCCAAATGCATTTTAAACCTTTTAAGCATTAGTATTTCGTATTGTAAATGTCAGCTAACTCAGCCTGTTGGCTGCAATTTGACTTAAATATATTGAAACTTTTAACCTAACACTGGTTCTTATGATGCCTTGGAGCAAAACATTTCACCCATAACTGTTTTCTCTCTATTTACACAAAAAAGGGAACTATACGTGGTAGCCTAGCTAAAATTAACTGTCTATTAACGAACTAATAATAATGCTGGTGCAAGATTGCGTTAACGTAATTATCAGAATAATATAAACCTCAACATCCCCTAACGTTATGTAACTTTTAGTGTGTAAAGGTAAAAATGGTACTGTACGTGTTATTCCTAATATACAGGTAACACCTCGAAGGGATAAGACCAGTGACTTTTTAAGGACAAGATGCTTAGCCTAGACAGTCGCTCAGTAAGTTCTAGTTTTGATAAATATGAACCCTCTAATAAAAAGAATAGAATGAATATAGACCTATTTAGTGTATTGTTACCGCAACTATCGATAATTATTATACAATTTAATGCCATTTTAATTGATTCATGATGTATTATGTTTTTTGAACTTTTCACATGCATAGGGTACTTTTGCATTATTTTCAAGTATTTTGAATTGCACATTATGAAGTTGGCCTTACACGTTGGGGTAAATGCGTCCTGGGGCTGCACCTATCTACACTGACTTCTTTCACTTACACTTAAATGTCATTTTCCATGCAAAGTTTCTTATTCAAATCATTAATTTGATATGGAAATCAAACGTGAGTTCCTCTATACGCAGTCCGTAGGCTAAAGTACATTTGAAGTCGTTACATATTATTGATTACTGACAATGTCCTAACATAAATCCTCTCACGAACATAATTTAAATGGCAAAAATGCACTCGACTTATTTTCACAAGGCGTCTTGATATTCACAAGGCGTCCGGCTCTGCTTCTCTACTCTGTCACACATTCTTTCACCAATCAAACAATAAGAAAACGGTAGCACTTTATAGACTAGTTGAAATATGTATTGTCACAAGCTTTCGTGTACACAGTACACTTCTTCAGGTGAATGATAAGAGGAGCAACATGCAATCGAATATAAAAGGTCTAAAACAAAAGGCAAGTAATAAAAACAATGGAGGTATTAACATAACAATGAAATCATTCCCTGTAGTGGGCAAGAAAGCCATAGTCTTTGTTTAAACCCAAGTTTACACAGTCAAGTTGCTTAATTATTTTCTGTTCACAAATTTCCCTACCTAGGTTGTTCTTAAAATTACCCTTCTTAACTACAGCAACTCTAAGATTATTGATAGTGTAAGGCCTGTGGAAGTGAAATGTTCAGCTACAGGTTTCTTAATTAACTTATGTCTAATGTCAAATTTGTGACTATTAATTCTATTTCTGAGAGTTTGGCCAGTTTGACCAATATAAACAGCATTGGGGCATATATATTGCACGTAATGGCATAGATGATATTAGTGGATGAGCAAGTGAAGTGTCCTTTGATGTTGATGATATAGCCATTGGGTCCAAGTATGTGACTTTCAGAATTAATAAGATGGCAAAGCTCACATTTAGTGCTGTGACAAGGAAAAGTGCCATTGATAGGGGTAGACTGAGAAAATTTACTAGAGATAAGATGCCTTTTAAGATTGGCTGGCTGTCTGTAAGCAAGAAAAGGCTTGTCATGAAATATGTGTTTGAGATCATTATCTTGCAGTAAAGGCTGAAGATTGTCAAAGATACGTTGTAGGGGTTTTATAGCTGTATGATATGTAACGACTAGAGGAATACGGCTAGATGATTGCTTCTTTTTGTATGTGAGGAGATCACTGCGTTTATGTTTCTTGGCTCTATTGATCTGTTGTGTGATAGTATGTTGATCATAATTGAGTTGACTAAATGTGTGAGCAAGTTCGTCCAAGTTTTGGTCTCTGTCAACAGTATCAGAGCATATGCGGCTGTAACGTAGAGCTTGGTTGTATATGATCGAGCGAGTTGTGTGTATGGGGTGAAAGCTGGATGCATGTAGGTATTGCTGTGTGTCTGTAGGTTTTTTGTAGATGGAAGTGGTGATTTTACCATTACGTACATAATCTTTCACCAATTAACATTAAAAAATAACTCATTTGAGAACTCATTGCTGGGTTTGCAGTCTCGCTCTACAAACCTTTTCAGTGGCGTGCTCTGAAAGTAGTTTTTTATATTTTATATATATTTTTTTTATAAAAAAAAAAATATAATAATAATAATATTGACCAGCTTTTATGTTACAGAAGTGGTTGGCGCATCGGTTGTGGTTTGAGGTTAGGGGTTCTAAACTTTCTATGTTCAAGTCGATTGTGTCCTTGGGCAAGACACTTTATCTATGCCTTTGTCTCTTTCTCTCTACACAAAATCGATCTCTCCCTCTACCCAAGAGTATAAGCCTGGTAGGATGTTGTCGCATTGACTGTACTACTTTCGTGCGCTGAGTACACGTTCATGACTAAGTATACCCCCAGAGAGCAGGGATGGTTGCACGTCGAGCTCGTTTGTCATCTTCTATCAACTGAATCTCCTGTATTTATTTCTACATAATATATTCCTTTATAGTATACCTATGTTACAATTGGATAGTTCTTTTTCAGAACTGTCAATGTATAACGTTTTTACTATCCCATTGTCGTCTGATGAAACTATCGCAGCTAAACTTTCTTTAAACCATGGTTATGCGCATATTCTTGTTTGCTATTAGGCCAGTAGAAAACTTTTGTTATTGTTCGTCCATGGCCAACCTGGTAGAAGAAGGGGTGGGAGTGCTCAGAAGGGCCTCTCTCGAAATAGGACCTTAAAGAGCTGCTTATCGTTATCTGAAAGATTCAATAAAACAGAAGAGAAATGATCATTATGCAAAGGGCTTTCCTCTATTAGAGTGGGCCCAGAAAAACGTTATTGACAATGCTATTAATATCTGGACATAGCAGTTAGGACGTCCATATCCTAGTACCATGTGAACACGGCTAGAATGTGTTGCAGAAAGGTAGAAAAATGTCAATTTTCATAAAGTAGATTAAGCCTTTATTCCGCTTTGAAGTTCAGTGCAATTAAGATA
>NW_022707439.1:2962-26439 GCF_011630105.1 Anneissia japonica | reverse complement strand
TATATATACAGTAGAAAATAATTAAATTGAGCAATAATAATAATATCAGAATAACTGTATAACTAATAGCAATTAACATATAAACAATGAAAGAGGCAACAGCCCTGAAAGTAAATTCGGTTTAAAGGTTAAACCGAAACTTGTGTCGAGCTAGCCAGATAATAGACAATAACAGTAAATTTCAAAACACATCAAAAAAAAAAAAAAAAAAAAAAAAAAAGACAACAGACGAACATAAGGAGAGATGGAAAAAAAGAGGGCAAATGACACGGAACCACTGGTTAATAGCTGGACAAATTTTAAGGAAAATTAATCATAAAAGGAGAAGAAATGAGTTTTTAATTTATTAAGGAATATAATAATTGAAGGGGCAGATGAAATTTCTTTAGGAAGCTTGTTAAATAATTTCGATCCACTCTACCGGATGTTATGCTGTAGGAGTGTTAGCTTGGACTGGAAGAGATGGATTTCAACAACAAAAGCCACTGAAAGAAAATTAGCATTTTGATGTGATGTAGACTGATTTGATTTCTATAATTTCTATTACTGTATTTTGTAATACATCAAGAGAGTGAATTATTTTTTTTACTAAGGGGTAAGAAAAAAAAAATACAATTTGACTGATTTTCTATCCTTGCATAATAACTCCCGAATGAAACGAGCGATTTCGAGCTCGAGTAACGGGTGTCTCGAAAACCGACACTAGAGACCCAAGGCCCACTCGAACACAGAGACTCTGTTTTCGTATTCTTGGGTCTCTGTTTTCAAATCCCGGGTGTTTGAGTCTGTTATCATAGGCCTATAATGTGTTTCTGTTTTCGTAATCGGAAAATCGAAAACACAGATCCAGGTATACAAACATATATTGCGGATTGTGGATTTACATTTCATTTCAATACATCGTCATATGTATTTCTGCACACCAATTCCATTCAAAGTATAAAACAATAATACCTGTATAGTTATTACCTGGAATACAATAGATTTTTTCTTTAGTTGAATATATATCTTAGCTTATTTATTATTTTTATATGGATTTACATTACACTTCAATATTGTACATGAATTGATACACATTAAACCATTATAACAATAATATAGTTATTACATGAAATACAATAGTTTCTTCCTTAGTTTTTCTTCTATACCATATATATATATATAGGCCTATATATATGTATATATATATATATATATATATATATTATATATATATATATATATATATATATATATATATATATGCAGTCATCAATGTGATGGGTGCACGTATGTTCCGAATTATATAGTTGAACAGCATAGCTAAACACATGAAGCACATGATAAAGAAGAGGAGTCTGTGAGTGTGAAATGTAACTTTTCGGACATCCTTTTAAAATAAAAAGGTTTTACAAAAGAGAGCCGATCACATTGTATAAACGGATTTTGATTAGCTTTTCCTCAATGACCGCCTTTTTGCCTGAATTAAGTGCAGTCTTACTCCTTAGAGGCTCACAAATGAAATTCAATAATTGTGTTTGATTTGTACACAGTCAACATACGTAGAGCAAACGCACCAAATGCTGTCCCACAAAAAGCAAACATTGAAAAACAATGAAGAAATCTATTAATTCGCTGGGATGCCAGAGAGCCGTCGCATTGAATCAAAGACTTGCGATTATGTTAACATACACATAGTGATAATTTAGTAAATGCACTTACATTCATTGCTAACTCTCGAAGAAACGATTTACCTCTTTTTAGCCTCTCACTTACAATGCACAAATGTGAACTATACATGATTCTTGCTCTTGTGAGACTCGCACAATGAAACCGAAAGCAATTTATAAAAAAATATTACATAAAATAAAAAAGCTATATGGGAAAAATTAGCAATGTTTTTGAATTCCAGGTGCAAGTGTTAAAAATATGATTTTAAAGTGCAATACCAATCTGGTTTAATTTAATACTAGGGCCTATATAATTTTTCTTTGCTATTACTGTACTTATGCGGTAAATATTTTTTCGGTTATTATTGAATTAATGTGCTGCAGTAGCCATCGTAGGCTAATATCCGCTTAAAAGTACATGACAAATGGCAAATATAATGCAATAATTTTGTACATAGAAAGAAAGGTAACATACAGTGAATGCATATACAAATAAATAGATGTAGGTTTATGTGGGTGAGGAATAGTTGGGCTATGGTATAGAGAGGGTGTGTTTAATGTCAGAAACTGAAATTTAAGAAGGGGCAAGAGCTATCGAGGGCATAGGACGAAAAAAAAAAAGAATATTTAAAATGGGAGCAAAAACGGCATTTGGGAAGAAAAATGTGGAGAGGGTGTTCAGGGTTTCGAACAATTTTAAAAAGGGTACTGAGGGAATGCCTGTCTTGATATAAAAGGAGAGATGTAACTTCTAGAAGGGGAAAACCAAGCTATTGTTAATAGACCAAAATAAGACAAACTCCATAATTATGGTATTTGTGGTAACATCCTGAACTGGCTCGGCAGTGTTATCTGACTGACCGGCAGCAGCGCGTGATTTTTAAGGGGTCTTCATCGTCGTGGGAGAGAGTGTTTTCGGGAGTTCCGCAAGGATCTGTTCTCGGGCCTATTTTATTTTAATTTATTTGTTTACGACCTTCCTTTTTGTGTTCAATCTTATTTACTACAGTATGCAGACGACACAGTTCTCTGTCGTGTTATTAACTTTTCATCTGACGAAATTATTTTACAGAATGATTTAAATATGATTCGTATGTGGTGTAATAAACATAAAATGGAATTAAAACGTGCTAAATGCAAAATCATGCACATTACCAGATCCAGAATACATAATTTCCAGCCTTATTTAATTAGTGAAAATGTGATCGAAGTAGTTAAGTCATATACGGTAAGTACTTAGGATTTCATCTCTCTTCCGATCTTTCCTAGTTCATCCATGTTAATGCAACTGTCTCTAAAGCATCTAGAAATTTAGGATTGATTACTAGAATTTCAGCGAGGTTTCATTCAGGGGATAAATCAGTCATTTCAAAACTGTACTTGGGGCTTTGCCGTCCGATTATTGAATAGGGGCGCCTGTGTGGATACCATTTCCTAAAAAGCATATTCGTTCGATTGAACGAATTCAGCACAAATTTACACGAATAGTTCATGGCGGACCTTGGCAAACCCTTCCATCATATTCTGTTAGATTATCCAACCTTAAGTTGTCTTCTCTTTATTCACGGATGTGTTTGCTTTCTTTTATGTTTGTTTCTAAGTGTCTATGGTTCAAACGACGTTCCTATTTTTAATTTAATTTCCGTTAATAGGCAGAGGTTAGAATTTCTTTCTTTTAATATTTTTTTGCTAGAACGGATTGTTTTAAACATTCTTTGTTTGTTAGATTTTGCCGTCTCTGGAGTGATTTGCCTACTGAAATTAGGGATGAGTTTGTTTTTAATGTTTCTTGTTTTAAGGAGAAACTGAAGCTTTTTTTAGATTCTTCTCTTGAAGTTTTTTAAATGTGAAAATGTTTTATATGTTTGGAGAGCCTCTCGATAAGCTTTGGCTTTTTAGGCGATCCGCAGGCATGTGCTTGGCTTGATGAATTGTGGTGTTTTTAGGACTTTCGTTTTACCATAACATGTTTGTATACATGTTATTTTATTACTGGTTGCTTGTTTTGAAATGTCTAATTAAATAAAATAATAAAATAATAAATTAGAGAAGAAGGGAGGCAATAGATAGACTATCACCAATGGAGTGTTTAAATGAAGAGAGCAAATTAAGATTATCGGCAAAAAGAAAAGCAGTGCAAATTGCGTGCAAGTAAGATAGTCAACAATATCTTGAATGAAGCAGAGAAGAGATGTTAAAACATTTGTTGCCTTGAACAACCCCAGAACTGATTGGAAGTTTGTCGAATATGGTGCCATTGCCCATTTTAATTCCAGGAAATAGTGACATGGTTATAAATGCGAAATTGATAAAGAAGTTTATATAGTAGAAAAGTATGGTGAACAAAAGCCTTTCGAATTTCAAGAGGTAGAAACGTGAACATTTAGGAGTTATCGGAAGGTTTATTGAGGTAACGGAGAATAAAATGATGTAAATCGGAAGTAGATTTACTAGTTCGACGAAATCCAAATTAAATGGAGTTAAATTGCATAGAGTAGATTGATTTAATGCGGGAACAAATTTAACCTTCGATGAGTTTACAGAAAGATAAAATGATTGAAACAGGTCGTTAGTTAAGAAAGATTTAAGTGCAGATTTGTGAATTAGATTGACGCTAGCAGTTTTCTAGGAAAAATGTATAGAGTTCAAGCGACAGTGAATGAAATTTACAAAGAAGGGCGGAACGAAATTGTGCAATTAAACAATACAATAACTCAGGTTGTGGGGACCGGGCAATTTTGAATTACTTAATTTTAACGGATTCAAGTTCAATTGTAGACAATTTAAAGAAACGGGTATACTGAGAACAGGAGGACAAGGTTGTAGGATTGTATATAAAGTGTATTGTTCGAAAGGTGAAAGTTAAAGTAAGATATAAAAAATAAAGGCCTAGGCCAGTCAATTAGGTGATTGTTTTTCAAAATTATGTTCCTCTATCTTTCAATACTAAATATTTCTGGGAGTAAGAATAACCAGTGAGGATGTTACGGAAAATTTTATCCTACATAAAAATGTTTTATTTATCGTGCTATTTTGTGAAATACATTTTTTCCATAAAAATGTTCGTTGAATATAATATAAGTAACAGCTAAAAAGAAAACGTAAGTTAACAGCCAGAAATGGAACCAGGGCTTTCGGACAACACTAACTTCTATAGTTCTTTTTTAGCGGCGAGTAAGAGAGAGAGAGTAGAAAAGCAAGAGTATAAACAGTGTGAACAAAGGGTAAACAAGTCAAAACTAAACTTTAGAGGCACGCCTCTATGAATAAGCCAAATTATTTTTAGATAAATTTGAAATGCCATTGAATAAATTTAGAATACTGGAGAACGTTCCTAATATTGAGTCAAAAATGATCGAATGGTGGTTTCAGGTAAGTTTCAAGTTTCCAGTGATTTTTCTTATCGTTATGATATTTGTAGCTCCGTTTGGCCTTTGGTCTATTTATATTACTAGGAAATTTGAAATTGAGTAACATGCTGAATTGAAATGTTAGGCTCCTGGTTGATTAAGCCAGGGAATTCAGATGTTTGATAGCTGATCTATGTTGTGTAATTCTCATACGAAGAGTGATTTTTGTTTATCCGATGTACTGTCTACCACAATATTACAATATATGCGATAAAGTGACATTTTTGGTGAGGCAATTAATTGATTGCCTTATCCGGAATATGCGGTTTATTTGGTTGCACTTGAATGATTGTTTCATCCGCAATTTTAAAAGACGGAAGGGGATTTTTTTTCATCAGCATTTAGAGACCTCAAATAATACCGACCTGCTGTTTCTAATTTCTTTTGCACACTCTTAAATTGACTGGTATACCTAGTAAAATAATACTGTTTCTAGTAAAACGCCTGGTAATCACCGACAACTGATTTGGTTTGATCTGTGAGGATAAAGTTAATATAGCAATCAACACGTGACATAGTGTCAGTGATATTGTGCGTTTATATCTTGTCTATCTTGTATATCTTATATCAAGTAGCAAATACAAACGGTTAGGCTCCTAATTTTAATCTAAATATTCTCCTTTACAATATTATACATTTCTTATAAATTAAATTATATACATTTTATATTGTTGCGTTTCTGAACATTTTGAACGACAGCTCAATATTATATAAGTATGTGATCATGATTAAAACGTCTTTTTTTTTGTTCAATTTCAATAACTCTCATATTTTGTGAAATATAATTATTTTACCACTTTCTACTAATTAGGCTTCTTTAGTTACTAATATTGCATTTTTCATATAATATACACTTTTGCAGCCATTTTTTCGGTATTATGTTATTTCTCTATTTAAAAAAAATCAGCAATAACAACAAATTACGTTTTATGAGACCTGGTAGACATTCTTAATACGGATACTCAAAACCGACAACATAACATCTCAATAAATACTGGGTCAAATATGTCAGTTCTAATGCTTTGATCAGTAGGGAAATACAATTTTCTGATTTTAAAACATGCTAATAAAACTTCACACTTACTTAAGCGATATATCGACTTTATAACATGTTGATGACTAGTTCCTAACATGTAACAATATCGTACTGTAACACAATGCACCGAAATGACCTTAGATCGTCGGCATCTAAAAGAAAATTTTGAACCTAATTTGACATTCTTAATGTTGACAGTCTTAATGTGCTAGAACTGATGTTGTTATCATCTTGTGCAAATTATCTCGGTATATTCGTTTTACTACAATGATTTGCGTCATAATTATGGGGTAACAGCATAAAGGCCGATGATAAATTTACTTTCAAAACAGCTTATCAAAACAATTTTAGCCTGTGTAGTATTGCGTTATTTGTAAAGATGTGTTTGGTCTCGAGTGATTGTGTAGAATCAAGCAAGGAGCATGATTTGCATGATAAACCACAAAGATCACAGCTCACATTATGGCTGTCGCAATATTTAATTTGCCTCTTGAATTAGATTAGATTGGATTATAGATCCTACTAATATATCAGGAAGGGTAGGTGGTCTGCGATAGGCTGAACAGTGTATCGGGAGAAAAAAAAATAGAAAACCGTTCTGTGGTATGTGGGATGGGCATAGGCCTATGTTTCTGAATATAGCTCTTAATGGTGGTATAGGGTGATACGCAGTGACGGTCGATCGCTGACGTGTTTCCAGTGTTTGAGCACGAGTATGTCCTTTGATTTGTTGATAGCAGTTTCGATGGTCCTTGATGATAATTTTTATTTCGAAGGTATCCGGATAGTTCTTTTGTGTGATTCTGAAAATCTAAATCCGAAGAACAATATGTCTTATGTGCAATGCTTGTCTGTACGGAATGTTTTTGGTATACCCAATGCGGAGTATGACAACTCCTAGGGAGCAGGTACATAGGCTTATGTTTATCCGTGGGTTTACGGAAGAGATCTGTTTCAAGTGCACCGTTTCCTATGGTCACTGTGATGTCCAGAAAGATTACACTACTGTACTTGTGAATTTGTTAGCAGTGAATTTGATTGTAGGATGAGCCGAATTATGATATTCAATGGGAACGTGTCCAAACTATTCTCCATGAATCCAGATCATGAAGATATTGTCAATGTAACGAAACCAAGCATGTGGTTTCTTGGGCTGTAGGGACAGGATGTTGGCCTCAAATTGTACCATAAATAAATATATATCTCAGTGAAAAATTTACTTTCAAAAACAGCTCATCAAAACAATCTAGCCTATGTAATATTGCCTTATTTGTAAAGAAAGTAAATTTGTATAGTATAATATAATAATAAGTGATTTATGTACTTAAATAGTTTTAAAATATCTGATACATTCTTGTGATACACCAGGAAGATGATAGTTGTAAACTGCAAGATTTATCAATTGTTATACGCATTAATTTAAACCCTCAAACAATATTTTAACATTTGTTCAGCTCTCTTTCTCTGCAGATTATCTATTTGTCGAACGGTTTCAATTCTCTCAGATATGCATACATACAATTTTATTACTCTAAGTTCTATGGTATTTCCTTCCTCCTTAGGTGTAGTATAACCAGGAGTAATAAAGTTTATCCTGCAATGCCTGGCGTACATGAGAGATGAGTTTCTTATCTGTCTATCTATAGGGTATGTTTCACACACACACACACACACACACACACACACACACACCTACACACACACACACCCCACCCACACCCACACACACACCCCCACACACCCACCCACCCCCACACACGGCGTAAGGCAGCAGTTTTACAATGATGCTCGTGGAATGTTGACGTTTGTTTACGGTTTTATGTATTACAAAGTTGTAATAATGTTTTTATATTGGTGCACAAAGAAACTAAATTACATTGCAAAGTTGCTGTAACATACGCCATTTTCTGATATATCTATATCGTTTGGAGGCCAAACCTTCAACATTTGTTGAGATTTTAACGCCAGATTTGGTGACTTTAATTATTTTGTAGAATGAGTGGATAGGGTTATGGCTCGAAAAATAGTTAATTATGTAGTTAATTCACAGGGCAAATCTTTTATTGAATTTTTAATTAACGTTAATACGTGCTGACTTAATGACAGAGTTAACAGGTTTGCATGCTTACAAAAGGGTAAATCGGTTGTTGATTATTGCCTCTCTCTCTATGAGGAAATAAATCGATTTTCTGATTTTAATGTTCATCTTGCTATAGATATGATCTGTGCTGGCAAGACTTGCTGTATGATACGTCAGTGTCGAATTATTCTTTACTTGGTGTTATGATGTTGGATTTTTGAACCCTGAGGAAGCCTTGGTACTTTTGTTTAGAAACGTGACGGCATTGTTTAGAGACGTGACGTCTTGACATGTGAAAAAAAGTTTATTTCCAAAATTAATCTGTCTTTAAACATTCATGACATAATACATATAATATACAGCCAAATCCATGCTATTATACTACGTAGTTTATTGGCTGGCACTTGTACAAATGTGAGACGTTAATAAACAATATTTTACTTTCTAATCACAACGTTGCCAAACGTAATAATGTTTTGTGTTTAATAGACTAGTAAGTTTGAACACCGTTGATACTAGCTGCCAATTTATTATGTAGAATTCTCCCCAGGAAGCTGAGTATGTGTTCCATAATGGGTTTGATCCGACGAATGGGGTAATAAGGCGAAGCGCTTAGAGTACTTGCTGACATGAAGCGCTATACAAGACTAATTAACAATTATTATTGCTACTACACGGCTTTATATAAGCCTATGCGCCATCATGCTCTCCAAAATACAAGATCGTATGTAATTTTTGTACTGTATTTACCGTAATGTGATTTAATAATTTATTTATCAGAAATACAACTGGCAATATATTAAAGTCTTCTTTTGTTCAATTAGGCCTAATAGTACCGAATGCAATTCAGAAAAAAAAAACAAATTTAGGCCACATGAAAAGAATTAAATTGAAATTATAATGTAGATGAACAAAATAGCTAAATTTTAAGGATTATATACAAACCTGATTTAGGTATAATTTGCTACATGCAATTTTAGCAATTTCAACGTCATGATCTAAGATCTAAATAATTTAAAAAAATTGTAAAGCTGAGGCCCAGTTCCCAGTTGTATGTCAGAGACGAATGTTTCTTGAAATGTTTGTGTATTACAGGATATTTAAAATCTTGAAAAATTATCATGTGAATATAGCTAATTTTTCATTGCGTATTAAGCAACACCAAGAGAAAAGAAACACTAATGAAAAAACCTAATAATAACAATAACAATAACAATAATAATAATCTAGCCTCCATGGCTTTGTAGCTCAGTTGGTAGAGTAACAAAACGTTAAACTGGATACCTTTGATTTTGAATCTCGAAGAGAACAATACGTTTTTTTTCTAATAGAATTGTTGGTCCGCGCAAGGCGCTGACCCCAGAGCATCACTGCTGTTCTTGTTCTTGTTACCAAAACTTTGAAATCGTCCAGCGTCGCCAGTTTTGAACGGAATTGCAGCAAATTTTGTAAACATAAACTAGTGGTGATTTCCAACAAACGCTAATCGCCCTTTTAAAACATTGGACCCCAGGGTTCTCCTACACCTACAAAACAAAACAGGGGATTCAGAATGACTGTACATTACTGTCATTACCACTAAGAGGGCACGTCGGATGGATGGCGCGGTCGGTTGAAGATGTGTTATAAAGAACTTAAGGTCGTGAGTTCGAATCGCGTTTTGGTAATAATGTTTTACAATTTTAAGATAGGCGTATTTTAATTTTGTACAAATGACCATTCTAAATAATATTTTTTTGTACAAATAACATTCTAATTATTTAAAAAATTCTGTTTTATTAGCTCTTCCAAAAAACCCAATATAATAACTTGCACCTGTACCGTATTTAAGCGTGGAGGACCGGTGAGCGGTCGCTCTTGTTTCTTCGTAAGTCAATATCGACAGATTGTTTGTGCTGCAAGTCGAGAGAGTAAAAGGAAATGTATGGAACAGAGGCTTCGTTAATGAAAGGCATATCAATAATACAAAAACATTTCTATTTAAAAAAAAATACAAAAGAAAGAAAATAATATAATTAACAATTAAACTTCGGTTAATTTAAACTCCGATTTTCTATAATCACTGCAACATGTTACTACATATGTCTGATGTTTATTTGTGATCTGTGAAATTCATCTAAAGGGCATATAAAAAGCCCAACCGTCTTAGGAAGGGAAGTCTCACTTAGCAGGTATATATGCCTAATTGCCTTGTCAACATGAAAAGAAAAATAAGAAGATCTATTTTACAATATTTCCAATCAAGAAAAGAGCTTCGTGCAAATCTGGAAGATTAAGAGATCATGTCAATCGTGTGTGTAATGTCTCTGTGCCTTATACAACCAAGGTGACTACACCTAACCTAATCCATTACGGTATTTAGATATACTGTATTCAGCAAATATATTATATGTACTTTATATAAATTGTAAAGACTTGATTATTTCTTGTTTTACTGTGCTATATGGTGTAATTTTCTAATATGTACGTGCTGTGTGATATTACATCATGATTAACATCATGATCATCATACTCATGATGATGATGATGATGATCATCATCATCATCATCACTACTACTTCCAATAAATTTAATAAAATACGAGATAAAAAGATAATGCATTACAATTGATGAAATTACCAACACATAATAATTGTATTAGATATTGGTGGTACAACCAAAGATCCGTGGTACAAAAATTGTTTCCAGAAGGTTCCTTATTATGTCTATAACTACTACATGGTTATAAAAAATAATAATATTAGGTCTACCGAATGGTTAACAAAGGCATATTACAAAGCTGAAATATAGAATTATTTATTAAGCATACTTTGTTAATCAATTCAGCAGGCAATGCAGGACAGTATGCCAACCAAAGAGATAGAACTGCAAGAGATCCGACTCCCTTTGTGTGCAGGCAATGTAACGTTAAAAAATACACACGGCCGGCAGCAAACGGTTAGCATGATCTGAATCCTGCTAACTGTTAGCTGCTGTGCGTTCATACAAGACAATACCCGATCCAGATACCAAGAAGATGATGATCGAATCACTGGCAAATAGGAAACTGGAATTTGGAAACGCGTACGTGTGATTGGTTGATGATAGAAACGCGCTCAATTTGATAACCGGTAGAGCTTTCCAGATCCTGGTAACAGTCAGCGCTAACCGATCGAGCGTTCACACATGGTAGCCTACTACCGTGTTTATTCACCTGCCAGTCTACACCAGGTAGCTTATCTCTAGCCGGGCTGTGTTCCTATAGTAGGCATAACTAGGCATGGCGTGACACCGTTTTTAACTTTTCAAAGGCTATGTTCCGACACACCAAGTTATTCTAGCGTAGCGTCACTCGAGTGGGGCGCGTAGACTTGTCTCAAGTCCCTTATTATTTTGTTCTTATTCTGGACACGCCACCAACGATCAAGTTAATATTGAGACAGAATTCGAAAAAAAGAAATCGATTATAGAACGCCAAATAAATTAGGTATGGCGCGCAATAAGAAATGTGTAATCCAAAATTAGGGCCTGGAACCTAGGCTAGTGCACGCGGAGTAGCGACCGCAAGTACTAACGCGCAATCACTGGCGTATGATAATCCACCAACAGACCCCAGATTAGCGTACGCCACTGAGTTACGACAGTCATGCATCAATGATTTTGAACTCGGCCAGGATTTGACCAATCACAATAAGGCTAGATGTAAACAGGACACAAAATGTGTAATTACGAATACGAATATTTCGCGCGAATATTTACGCTAGCGTTCGTTAATCGCACAGTCTGGACATCTCACTAGTTACGACATGGATTAACGAACGGCCAGCGTCAGATACGCCTGGCGTATTTCTCAGGTCTGAACGTAGTCTAAGCCGGGTTTGAATCGCTGCGGGAGGTCTCGCGTTGACCTCGGGTAAAAAAATGACCAATCAGCATTCGATTACGTGTGCTGTGTTTCGAAACTCGTTTCCTGGTACAGTTCATAAATATGCAAATTATCGCCCCTGGCTAATCCAGCTATTCTGAACGCTCGGCAAAGATAAGCCGGACTCAACCTTAACGTAAGAAGCCTGGCTTATCTTCAAGTCTGAACGTAGCCTCAGATAGGATTGCGTTCCAACAAAACAGTCGGACGTCTTGCAGTTCTATACTCTTTGGCGCAACTTTTGCGTTGATCATTGTGGTTTGATTCAACTGCGTTCAACAGCGTCTATTTTAACAATTTTTTTCGTTAGCATCAAGCTTTCATACGCTTACAACGCAGCAGTTGGACAATGTGCCACAATAAACTGTTAGATGGTAACTCATTAAATAATTTTTAAGTCAACAATGCTCCTCTAGTTGGATTTTTTAAGCATGTTTTTTGTGTATATTTCTGGAACAGACTCCGGGGAAAAAATATTTCTGTTGTTATTAGTTCAGGGACAACCCAGAGATTGACGGGACTACACCTTCATCGTCATAGTCGCCATCGTCATTGATTATAGGCAATCACCATTATCAACAGAAGCTTATTATTACCGTTACCATCTATAGGTAATGTTTATAAACTTTTGCATGGGCATATACGATTCCTCGCACAAGGTTTGATGTTTGGTTGAGCTATATGATAGCCTTTTAAAAATAAATTCGCAAAATTCGATCAAAAATAAATTGAAAGAGATGATTTTAAATACTTATTAAGGAAAACTTTTCTTGTTGATGTGTTTACTATGTATTCTGTGCGTGTATGTTTTGTATGTTTGGTATTCAAACTGACAAGCCACCGCTTCTTTTGATGCCTATGTAAAAATTTGTAATTTGTTGTGGATTTTTTTCCTGAATTTTTTTCTGAAATAAATGCACTAATAGGCCTATGTGCCGAGATGTGCGTCCTTTTATTTGTACACGAAATTCAAAACCTAACCTTTTTCAAAAAGTTCCTGTGTTATTGTTGTTGTTGTTGTTGTTGTTGTTAATATTATTATTATTATTATATATGTACATTAACAAATGGCTTAAATATTCCTCCAAATAGACGCTACCCTATACTTAGCTGAAAACATGGAAGGAGATCCTGTACAGTGATTATTTTTGTTTCCATCCACACACTTTTCTTTTGTTTTGCTAATTCTTAGGTATTAATAGGCCTATTAGTAATTGATATATACCAGTATTTACTTGTTTTTTCTCTTATTGTATTTGTATTATTAAGTTTCCATTGAATTGTTAATGTACTGTTTAATATAGGCCCTAGTTTTGTGTGTGGTAAAAACAATAATACAAACAAACAAGGAACCCAATTAATTAGAGTTCCTATATCTGCCACCGACAATCATCAACCGACGCTGAATTTGCGCTTACCGAAACCGAGGCTAGGATGGTTTCGCCGCCCGATGGTAGTAAGACCGTCGTACGGTGCAGTGTGTAATCGGTTTTACAATGCAACATTTCCTAATACAGTATGAGAAACCTCAATATTCAGTCACTTGCAACCTACTTTTTATGTATTTATATTAAACTGTGATCCGAAAAAAAAAAATAAATAGAAAAATAACACGGTTGAATAACAGATCAGGATGTTGTTAAATGCGGTAAACATCATTCCAGTATCGTATTATATTACTATTTTCCATAGATCTGTCATCAGATCTAATTCGATTCTGTAATATCCTCACTTACCAGTGATGACTACTCTTTATAAATAACAGCACGTTTGGAAATCATTTCCGCGATGAAGTAACTTTAATAACCAGACGACATTAGGCTATCAACTTGTTTTAAGAACGACTCAAATGAGCTGTTTTTTGTATTAAATGATTCTACTATAATCAGAGTAATGCTCTAATTGTGTTTCTACCTTTCGGAATAAACACACAATCAAATGCATAAACAGAAAACTTACCGTACAGTTAATCATAAATCATACATGCAGGTACAGATACAGATTAACATGATTATCATTCAAGATTGAGATGAGATTAGTTGTTCTGTTTTTAGATGTACAATAAACGGAAAAGTTTGTTTGTCTTGCCAGTGATGAGATCAAAATAAATTATAGTGCTTAGTTTGTAGTCACTTTATGTTTATTTTTACAGTGCGTGCATTGAAAAGACTCGCAATAAACATATGTCTGTAGGCAAAACAATGTATTTAAAGGTACCGTATCCGATCATTTCGGTCGCGCCTGCATTTCGGTCGCGCTATTTTGGTTATGCATTTCGGTCGCGTATTTAAAGGTATCCGATCATTTCGGTCGCGCCTGCATTTCGGTCGCGCTATTTTTGTTATGCATTTCGGTCGCGGTGTATGGAGCGCCTAAGGCGCGACCGCGAATGTATAATAAGATATCCTAAGCAGTATTAGGCCTAGGCCTGCCGTTTGTTAAGCACGAAAACAGTCATTTATATTTTACTACTTTTTGACTAATTGTAATAAAGTTTATTTTAGCATCAATTGGTATTACAGTATTTTCTTTTTACAGAAACAGCCTTTTATGATCTATGTGAATGGGAAAGAGTTAACAGTATTATAACGTAATATTTATGGCAGGAGATGTCTGGAGACTAGAGGAAAATAAAGGAAAAAAAAGTATTGCAAATATACCATCTAAATTATAAATACCTGGAGTATATTAAACTTTCTTATCTGAGATTAATCTGGACCTTTCGGTTTTCAAAATATATATTGTTAAAATAAAAACGTATGTAGAAAATATGTTAAAATGTGGTGGTTTATTTGTGTTTAAGATTGACTTTTTTATACCTAGTTTAAAATTATAAATTGTTAAGTAAAAACATGTATTCTAATGTATGGCAATCAAAATTTTGTCGGAGCACTCCTGTTACCTCATTAATTAGGTCCTACGTAATAAAATGCTTTCAGTTGGACCTTATATATATATCGCCAATCTTTAGTAATAACTCCGCTTCCAGTGTTAAGTTCTAGTTTAATAATGGACCATCTTCGATTAAGGGTACTCTTGTCTCTCGTGTTATTAATGAATTTCCTTGTACTGATCGTTATTTCATTAAACCATTTTTATTTTAAGTTGTATTTTAAAAATAATTGTTTAAGTCAAGGTATATAAATAAAAATGAAATTGATGATGAATAAACGTTTTTGAGAGAAAATAAAAGATACAAGCAAGTTACATTATTGCATTTTTTGTATTATATTGTGTTGTGTTCAATATATAACGTACTTTTTTTTATAATGATTTCTATATTTATCATTGCATTATCATTTACCATTTTCTCTTTTTCTCTTTATGCACGATTTATTGATGTAGATTGCTTTCTAATGAAAAAAGTCCAGCTGATGACATGATTTGTATGTGACATTTTCTTCTTTATTTTCTAATTTTATAATCTCAAATTTTATAATCGCAGCATGTTCAAAAAATTTAAAAAAGGGCTTTTCCTCACTTAAAGGGGAGGGCCACATGTTGGTGTCTTTTACGTAGGCAAGGAGCAAGGTTTCTGGTACATATCTAAAGATGAAATTTCTAAAAGCCCAGGCTCTGACCTATTTAGAGGACTGAAGTTATTAATATTTATAAAATCAGATCTACCGAAAGGTTTTGTTACGTTTTTAAAGAAAAATATAGTCAAATTAAATATAAACGCATATGCAGGTAAAATATATAGACAATAATTATTGGTCATGTGCATTGTGGAATCTACCTGTAGGCCTACATACATGTAGATTGAAACGGTTGCAAGAAATCTAATTATATGTGCTCACTCAAAATTAGGCCTAGTCACAAAGTTCACCTGGCAATGGCGAGAATATGACTATGCTATTTATCTTCTCCATCTATACATTCTCTTGCTGTCAATTATACTACTCCAAACCATATACAGTATAACCATAACAATATCATGCTATTAGTTTAATTAACGTCATATTCCATTGTAGTAGTAGTAGAAGTAGAGTAGTAGGCCTAGTTGTAGCAGTAGCAACGCAACAGCAGTAGGCCTATTTAGCAGTAGAATTAGTAGTAGTAATATATTGCGCGCATTCGCTTGGTGCATTAAACAATGATTTTTCTGCAATTTCCGATTGAAAGAAGACTTTAAATTTATTATAGATTGCGTACTTAAACTTGTTGATCAGTCTATTACCCCGGCCGGCACCATACACTTCTTTAAAAGACAGACCTTGATGATGGTATGCTTAATAAGCAGTATACCGTTTTAAAATTACTAATACTAGGCCGATAGAACTTCCTTAATGCTGATTGGTTTAATATTCTGTAGATTAGATATAATAGTATCTACATTGAAAATGTCCATAAAAATAGAAAAATAATACTGATAAAGCGGTGAAACTCCATTCTAGCAATAACCGGCTTTTAGAATTAGGCTTTAAAAGTGTACAAATTTATTTGACTAATCAGAGAAATATAACCGCTAAAAGTATTTTTGTCATCGTCGTCAACTTAATTTCAATCGGCATCTTAACTGTAACGGCTGGTTTCCATAAAAATCGCTACACGATGTCGCCGAGTCCTTTAGCGACGCTGATTGGTCAGTTGAATCAGGAAGCGTTCCTGGTTGCGTCGGGAACAGCTACGCAGTGCAAGGATTGAAGTGAAAAAGGCTGTAGCGAATGTGTACCGATTGTATGCAAGCCAAGCTTGCATTGGCACCGTCATTATAACTTCATTATCAGCAGAAGTTGACTGACAAAAACAAAAGGAAAAAAAAGGGTAATAAGGCAAGAGTTAAGAAGTATTTGTATATGTATTTATATTGATATTTATATTGCTGTTTTGCTGCTTTTGAATTGTGTTGTCGAATTATGAATGATTAGATAAAAAAAAAAAGTTGAGAAGTCTATGTCCTCAATTGAGTCATTTCTATTGCGAGATGTGGAGTAGGGTAAATCAAACTTACCATTACATTGAGCAATTTGATGTGAATTACATTCTCGCAGCTTTATCTTTTGATAATATTTGTATTATTATTATTGCAACATTTCTAATAAACCTAATGTACTTATCTTAAGTACGTCTCATAAATCTCTACGCATCATCAACAATGTACATATCATGCCCTTGTCAAAAGATTATGTCTGTCCCCAGCTGAAGTCATGTAATACGCATTAATAATGTTTTAGTGAATCTTTGCATGGTGTTAGAAGATTATAGGCCTAAGCAACATAAGCCATACCGTAAACTTAGGAAATTAAATCGGGATTGAGATGATTTTATCATTATATATTCTGTCATTATATATTTTATACTGTTCTTTAATCCTTCCCTACCTGAATTATTGCAACTTGGTCTGGTCCAACACTTACCCTTCCCATCTTAACAAACTGTTACTCCTTCAGAAGAAAGCCGTTCGAATTATGTCGGGTGCACCTCCGCGAGCCCACACCGATCCTTTATTTTCCTCCCTTGGTCTTCTAAAAATTCAATCATCTTCAGCAATGCGTTTTTATTTTTTCATGGGTAAATTTCTCTCCCCCCCCCTCAATTTAAATCATTATTTAATTTTAATTTTGATTATCATAGTCATTTTACCCGCTCTTCAAATCATCTTCATATTCCTTTTCATAGAACCACTTCTTTCCAGCACAATATTTAATATACTGGTCCTAAGCTATGGAACAATCTCCCTCATTCCATGTATAATTCCTACTCTAAAAAAAACTTCTGTTCAAGGCTGAAAAAAACATCTCTTATCTAGTTATGCATAATTTTCTCCTTTTACCCATTCTCGATCTCCATTACCAACTCGTTACATTTTGTTTTTGTCCCAATATTATAAAAGAAAAAAAAATGCATTTCTGAGCGTCCTGGTGTTGTCTGCTTTGTCTGTCTTGTCTCCTGTTGTCCTGTTCTGTTTTGGCTTTGGTTTTTCTGTGTGTTTATTTCAGGGCAGCCCTACACAAGCTCCGCTTTCTGGGTTTCGCCCCTCAAACTTGGCTAGTTATTTATTATTTTATTATTATTACTTTTGAGAAATAAATGTTCTTTTGAACTTGAACTTGAAAAAATAATCAGGGCTTGCACGATAAAAACATTAAAGTTACTTATATAGTACGGTATAATCAAAGCAAGGATGAGTCTCTTTGTTAAGCCAGTCGTATTGTTTAACATAATTAAGCTGACTGGATTACCAGTAACATTATTTTCCATGTGCTGTGATTAAGACTTGGTTCCAAGTCTAAAGTGTCAGTAATATTAATTAGCTTATAATCATTTCACAGGCTATAACTCGAATCTGCCTATCCTAAGGTTATATTTCGAGTGCGCCCTCACTGATCATCACATAAATAATAATAATAATAATAATAATAATAATAATAATAATAATAATGATAATAATAATGATAATAATAATAATAATAATAATAATAATAATAATAATAATAATAATAATAATTATTATTATTATTATTATTATGTAAGCGAATTGGAGTTCTAACGGCTAATCAAGACCATGATCTTAATCAATAATTTCATTTAAAAATTTGTATTTAAATTCAATATTTTTCATCATCCATTTTATTATTATTATTAGTCGGTAAGAGTACAATTTTAAATTGAACTAATAGGATTGATAACATACAGTGAAGAAAGTATGTATCGTGCCCTGTGTACAAACGCTTTCTTCGAAATGTTAACATAAATTAAAAGACATTTTCTATTGTACTCATTCATCTGTATAGGAGGCTATAGCAAGCACGTATTATTATTTTATGTGTTGTTAAGCTATCAATTTGCGATTTATTTTGTTCATGAATCTATTACAGTCGATGTGAACGGCAACGGGTATTTATGTCGATATCAGTTATCACATTGTTATTGCCAGTTTTATTTCAACAAGCCAGCTTACCGACAAAGAACTATTTAAATTCGCATATTCAATATTCAACTAATGCGATGAATAATGAAGATATTGGCAAAAGATTATTTACTAATTCACTCTAATTCAATCAACATCATTCAGTCACCATAACATCGTAGACAAGAAACAATAATAAAAAAAAGGCAGTGACTTCTGTACTTCCCTTAAACAAAAATACACATACAAAAAGATATAATTATTAACTAAACACTCTTATAGGTGAATAACATGCATTATATAAAATTAATAATAATCCGTCTGTCTGTGTCTTGCAAGAGTGAGATGTTTGTGTATGCTCGATACATGTATGTATGTTAAGCTGCAACTCCAAGCTACAATTTTACTTCAATAATTTGACGTAAACAAGTTTTGGAATTAAACAGGAATTAAAAAAAATAATCATCCATGCTTGTTTATGTTTAGTCCGTAACACTTTGATACATCAATACTTCCTTTTTCAGATGCATAATTCTAATGGGCTAAATTGCACTAATTCAATGTTGAGATTGTAGTTAATACAATTAATAATATGTCCCTACACTTTAGAAAAGACATAACTGCACACTTAACATTTAAAAAAAAATATCTATAATATTTTGAAAACGTCATCTATGGTATTGTCAATGCTTAAGGGCTTAATATTGTAAATCAAATGTTTCGAATGTGGTGAAAAATTTTAATAGTCTCTCAACAACAAGATCATCGTACACTTATGTTATCGAGGCGGTCTTTTATAAAATGCATTTAAATATAATAGTTACACAAAAGAGACACATTAACACCTTTGAGACTTTAGCCCAAGATCATCTGATTACCATTCGAATATTCTAAACACATAGATATGAGACGAAGTATATACACGGCTAAACAAAATTAATGACTTTCCATTAGGACACTTTTTTCTCGTTCCCGTTTCCCAGTAATACATCACAAATTGAAATAATTTACCTTCCATTCGTTTCTCTGAAAGACTGGCGAGGAAAAAAACTTTAAAGTATACGCTGTGCAGATGGCGAAATCTTTGATATCATCATGTCCACATCCTTTCGAAGAGATGAATGGATGAAGGGATCCTGGATCTCATCATGTCTACATCCCTTAGAAAAAAATGATTAGATGGCAAGATCTAGGGCCCCGATGTTCAACCCCCGGCCCGCGGGCCAAATCGGCAGAAAATGACTAGGCCTAGTCTTAATTTTATTTTCCTTGCAGTACACGACAGTTTGCACCTTCAGTACATTCTCATCTGGGTTTGCAAGAAAACTTACAATAATCCTGCTAATCTCAATCGGCAGATGGCTAACAACCTTACATCCACCACCAGCACTTATTTCATCTGCTGTTTGTGCAAGTGCCCACAGCATTCTTGTCATGAACCATGCTCTCCGGACAATTATCTTTTCTGCACCAGAATCTTTCTCTATCTTTGATTTCCAGATGACTTATATGAATTTTTTTTTTATTCAAAAAGCGCCCCTGAATTTTCCGAGTTCCAATGAGCACGGCTTAAGTTTCATCTATTTCCATAAGCTCCCCCTCAATGTCCACGCTGTTTTCATAAGCGCCCCGTTTGAATAAGTGCCCTCAAAAAGTGCTAACAAATATTATAAGCGCTCGGGCGCTTATTTGCGCGAGTACGGTATAGGCCTATCTATGGAAATTTTGTTTAGAAGCAGTAAAAACAATAAAAATGATAAATCTAAACTTCAGCAAACATGTTGTAAAAATTGTAATTTTAATTTATTATGCCCATTGTCTCTTCCAGTAAGATAAATAACTATAATAATGTAATAACCTTGTTTATTATGCATGGATAATAATTTAATGATAATAATAACAATAAAAACAAGAATAATAAGAATTTAATAACTATAAAGAGCAAATGTAATAGCCTTGTTTATTCTATATTAAATAAGTTGAAATAGATAATCAAAAGTATTTTAGTTTAAAAAAAATAATCATGTAAAAATTAGAGCTTTGTAATTTTTTTTACTTTGGCACTGTACTTCTTATATTATTTAGATAGTTTGCTGCCTACACTTGTATAAACCTACACATGTATAAATATTTTCCATGTAAATATTGTTGTTAATTGTGCAATTTAATAAAGATTTAATATAAAAGAATGATAAATCTTGATGTATTCTTTGTATTTAAATTCTTGTTTTATTTAAAGCACGATGAACCAGTCTGCTTCTACTGTAATGTATATATTACGAAAGACATTTATTAAATAGTAATTAATATTTAGTACAAGAATCTTCAGTAGTCAAACCAGACCTAGAGAAGGGTTTTCACAACATAATCTGCATAGGCCTTCAGTAGCTTAACGTAAACGAGGCCTACTACAGCGGGACGGGTAGCTGGACTAGGCCACGTATCTACTGAACACATGGTCTTATTTCGCCCAAGCTGAAGTGGTTGTATTTAGCAACTACCATGTTCCCACCTACCGCCAAAAGTTTTCAGAATTATTTAAATTTCCATCTCTTCCTCACGACGGAAGTTGTACTTTCCACGGCGAATGTTGTGGTTAAGGTTGTGATTCTGAAATTTTGACGTGGCATTTCAAAAGTTGTTGCAGTAAATTTTGAAAGTTTGCAATATTATGATGTCTCAGAATTGTTGCCGTGACATTTCAAAAGTTGTTGTTGTAAATTTTAAAAGTTTGAAATATGATGTTTCAGAGTTGTTGAATTGACGGTTCGGAAGTTTTTGCCTTGAATTTTGAAAGTGTGCCATGGTTTTTAAAAGTGTGCGGTGAATTTTGAAAGTGTGCCGTGACTTATTAAAGTGTGCCGTGTGGTTTTCAAAGTTGTTGCCATGAATTTCGAAAGTGTTCCGTGACATTTTGAAAGTTGTTGCCGTGAAATTTATGGGCCACCGTACCTACCAGAGGCATTTTCATGTGAATTCTTAAGAAATCTACGCACTCTAGCGACAAGAATGTCGGTCCCCAGTGAATGCGGCCTCTCACTTACTACGCCGAATTTTCTAAACGTATGAATTCACTATAGATTGCAGCTGAGGGACCAAATACATGGAGACGGTGAGGGGGACACTAAAGACACAGTAAATGGCGCCAAGAATAGGTGGCATTATATTCTTCTTAGAATTCTAAGCACGTGTGTATTTATGCCATAAGAATTTGCCGTTGGAATAACACAGTATTTAGAATAATACATTATTAAAACCGATATTAGTAGCTACAGTAATGTTTTTCACCCAGGAGGCGCTTATTTATTGATTTTCCATATTTGTATTTTTCTTTTATTGGATGCAGGTGATTACGTCTTGGCACGATATAGTTTAACAAATTGATTAATTACTATAATATAACATTAATACAATATGAAGGTCACATAACCACTGACAGATTACTGCTCTACAAAACAAGTATTTGAAAAAAAAAACATTCCTGAAATGTGTAATTAAAAAATCTCTATGGTAGTATTTTAACATTATGAACAGTTTATAATTTAATGTTCCATTCTTAGTAGTATCTAAACTAGGCCGAATTTTCCTGTTAGACTAAATTGATTTCCTGTACTGGTCTATGTTGTATGATAATGGTATGAATTTAAATCAAAATTTATCGTTCATCAACTGATTAGAGCTTGCGTACAATGTCCTATAATTTTCCGTGTTAAGCCGGTTATTTGGTATTATATCTTTCAACTGTAGTATATTTCGGATGTATGGTTTAAAAAATCAACTCAATGCTGACGCAAATATATGCTTTTGTTAATAACCCTTATTATGTTGAACTGATTCTTTAGGCCTATATTACGTTTGATGAGATTATTATTTTAAGACTGATTAGGAAATGGATGCACACGAAGCTAAATGATGAACAATTAGATTACCAGCAGACATATAATGTATTTGGCTCAAAGAAACTACAAAAAAAAAGCTAATGTAGGCCTACGTTACATTAACAACACCGATTTATTAAAGTCGCGAGTAAAATGTGCTACCTCAATGGAGGAATAATTTCCTCCATGCTGTAAGGTTTCATTCTAAAATCTTCGCCTTAGGCCCAACGACCACATTTGCAAAAACGGCAACATCCATCTTCGCAGCATTTCCTGCATTAGAATGTATCTATTTCATCAGTTCACTAATCAATGGTATTTTGTATGGAGTGGACGAAGCGATCTTTTGTTAAAACTATGTTTTCATAAATCCTAGCAATATAAATCGATGCGAGGTGGACACACTTCAGATAATTACGCTGGCTAATGAGACCTACCACTGAAGAGACTTTTTCAATTTTTAAATAAATTATCACCAGCTTACCATTATTATCGTGGCCGTCAATTACTTAGGTCTACCCAGGGAACAGTGAAATTTCACTGTTCTCTGGTCTGCTCATGTGTAGGTACAAAAGTTCCTACGGAAATATCATAGCCAACCGTATCAAGGAGGCAAATATATATATATATAATTATATATATAATTATATATATAATTATATATATA
>NW_022707439.1:0-2880 GCF_011630105.1 Anneissia japonica | reverse complement strand
CCTTCGTACATAGGCCTATTACGGTACCATTCATTAAAAAGTGCAACTCAATACAATAGATTATTGCGTATAGGCCTATAGATTGTGTACTATTCTATTGGCTTAAAACTCAAATGTTAAAACTGAGGATTTAAAAAAAAATTTAAATACCATATTTATTCGAATAAAGACCCCTCCAGAATCTTATTGGGAATAAACGCCTAACTGAATAAACGTCCATGGACGTTATTTTTCGTTCTCGAATAAACGCCCACCTAAATGACTGTAAACAAAACTAATAGTAGCAACATCATTCTCAACACATTTTATTAATACTCTACTCCAGTAGAATTACACAAGTTTTTTTTTCTAACCTGGTTGGGATCGATAAGTCTTCATGATCACGCAATAACACATTTTTGCTGTGATTATGTGTTATATTTCCACATGTAAAAATTCAGGGGCGTTCAAGTATACGTATCCATTTTACACACACACACAAAAATAAATAAATAAACTCTTCCCTCAAATAAACGCCCCTCAAAAACCCTCCTCAACAATGCCCTGGGCGTTTATTCGAATAAATAAGGTATTATATTTTAATAGTGTAATATTTATAGAATATACTTAAGATTGAGATTTAAATTTACTGTTATGAACACAGAAGCTGCAATATCCATATCCCATAATGTTATGATGCTATGTAATATAAAATGCTAATTTATTACAGTAACTTTTATTTGCTATTGTATATTTTTCTTTAGAATTTAACTTTCGCATTATGAGCTTTGTATCTCAACCATTAAGATCATACTCTCGTTTTATACAGCTGTGTCCTTTTTTCATTATTTGCCATTTTATTGGCACAGATTTTACACATCGAACTCCTACTAGCATAGTTAGTTAAGAAAGTATTTGTCGAGCGCGTATATTGTTTTACCTTCAACAGCGTCCTATGTATTTCGCACAATCCCGTCTTCTCAATTTCCCTGCTTTAGGACACTGACATATTTACTAATCTTCATAATTTACAATTGGTAAATTATGTCAAAAATACAGTATTATTTATCCTAATTTCTCAAGCGAATCTCAAAGACAATATTGTATCTCTTTCCTTTCACAGGCAATACATTGGTATTGTATATCATCATGAAGAAGAAAGAAATGCGTACGATAACAAACCAATATCTTCTGCATCTTGCATGTACTGACATATCAGTGCTTATTATATGTGCGATACCCACAACCGTTCTATTTTTAGTGCCTGAGTGGCCATTTGGGGATTTTGGATGCAGAATGATCTCTTACATGCAATTCGTAAGTACATGTTGGAGTTTCAATGTAGTTTTAAATTTGTAAACGGAAGGTGATAAATAACTGCTGCTTTGATTTATTTAACGATTGATACTACTTGTGTGAAATAATGCTCTGATTTTGCAAAACCGTAATCATCTCTCGTCAAAAAAGCTGCTCAGTTCTCTCACAAGCATTTGTCATGGTCATCGATAGCGAACCGACATGGAGAGAAATTACACAAATCAATTGTGATGTTGGTAGTGTGATACGTCCCTGGATAACCGAATACTACAGAATTAGGCCTACAGCCAGATTAAGCACACTGCCAAGAATGATTAAATATTGATCGAGGATCTTCAAAGAAATAATGTATACAATGCTTAGGCCTATTTCAATTCATCGAAATTTTTATTGAATCTTGTCGTAATTATTATACATTGCTTTAGGCGTAGCTTGTTAAAATTGTTAAGAAGTTCATTACAGTTATGAATTAAAGCCGGCATAGGAATCAAATGAAACACATGTACAGAAACAGAAACATTCGTACACTACTATTCCGTAGAATCTTAATTATTGATGATATACTATTAATTTTCTGCCTTGCTTTAGGCATGGTTTGTTCATTAGTTTAGTTATATGAATTAAAGCCGGCATAGGAATCAAACATAATGCAAGACAAAAACAAAAAACATTCACTACTATTCCGTTCCATCTTAATTATTAATAATATGCAGTAGGTTAACTATCTGCCTGTATTCGTTATACATCCCGGTGACATCCTGGAAAAAATAAAAATTAGGGATAATTTATTCCATAAGCTTAAAAAAGGTAAACATGATTATGACCTCTTTAACAAATACTGTAAATTAAGAAATCAAATTGAGAAGGACATAAAAAAAGCCAAATCTGAATACGTTAAAAACAAAATCGAAGAAGCTAGTGGAGATCCCAAAAAAACTCTGGAGACACCTAAAAAATCTAGGATATAATAACAAAAAAGCAAATACGTCAAAGGTTGCACTAACATCAATGGCTCAACTTGTTTTGACACACACAAAATTGCTTGTCGATTCAACGAATTTTTCAAAAAAATTGCTGCCAGTCTAGTTAGTAAATTGCCAGCTAGTCTCAACATATTTGGTACTCGATGTGCATCCTTTAGGCATTTCTATAGAAATAGAGGTGTACAACCTGATAAATTTAGACTGAAAATTGTTGATGAAGAGTTTATATTGCAAGAGCTTTCAAATCTTAACAGGGCAAAAAGTACAGGATTTGATAACATTCCTGCACGGTTCCTAAAAGATGGTGCTAGTATATTGAAAATTCCATTAACGCACATTATAAATCTGTCCATAACTTCAAATACTGTACCTAGTGATTTAAAACAGGCAACAATAATACCTATTTTTAAGAAAGGAAATAAGGCTGAAGTGGGGAATTATAGACCTGTAAGTATATTGAACATTGTCTCTAAAATACTGGAAAAAGCTGTGTATTTTTAAATGGAAAAGTATTTGCATGAAAACAATATATTATTTGAACATCAATCGGGATTTAGAAAGCACTTTTCCACTGACTCTTGTCTCATGCACTTGACTGATC
>NW_022707438.1:0-675 GCF_011630105.1 Anneissia japonica | reverse complement strand
ATTTTTTATTTTATGTGTGTATACATAGGCCTACATAAATAAATGAGTAGTTGCATGCGTATTCTCTTTTTCCATGAATTGATAAATCCCAAAAAGAAAGGGTGATCCGGGGTTCTCCCCCGGGAAAATTTTAATTCGTAGAAAGCGGGAATGAGCTTTCCCGACATTTGAAGTATGTTTTAATGACTTTTATGTTCTTCAAAATTCTAATTTTCTGATTGTAACATAAGAAAAAAAAATCAGCTCACGGGTCCTGAAGAGGTAGGTCTAGAATTTTTTTCCGGTCACACAAAAATCTCCAGACATCATTTTTTGCCGGCCATGTAATATAGTATAATGTAGGTGCTTCTTGATTACAAGGCTTAGGCTAAGTTAATTAATGGCGAAATTATATATGGTTATTAATAATAATAATAATATTAATAACAATAATAAAATAATAATAATTATTAAATAACCATATAATAATAATAATAATAATAATAATTATTATTATTATTATTATTATTATTTAATATTATTTTCAATATAAGACTTAGTTAGACCAATGTAAACAGGAAAAAGATGACAACACCATTGCCGATCTTAAATTCTTTTATTTTCCAATCAGAAAAAAAAACCCGGCTTTGCAGCTCCTGAGAAATACGTTCACAATAACCAAACAGTACGATCACT
>NW_022707437.1:0-2286 GCF_011630105.1 Anneissia japonica | reverse complement strand
TGATGTATAGGCCCGTAGCCAGCTCGAGGATTTCTAGCCGAACGCCTTTAGATCAAACCCCTTCCAACAAAGCAAGCCACTCCCTATGCAATAAATATTATTAATATTATGATAAAATTCATAATTTACTTGCTGAAATGCTTCAGTTATATACTTGAGGTTATTCCCCTGAATCCAAAACCCCTCTTTCCCTTGGTCCTACTAGATTGACCGCCTAGGCACCACTGGCCCTTTGATTTATAAAGGAATTCACACTTCCCGATCTCTCTACAACAAACACAAAACGTTCATAACGTTCGCGAATGTTGTGGTTCAGTATTTCGGATAATAACGTTCACATAAAGTTGCAGGAACGTTCAAACGTAATGACGTTGTGAAATTAGGTTATAAGTACGTACTTATGGTTCTACAAAATAACGTATTTAACACCAAACTGTAACGTTTTTATAACGTTCTTATGACGTAGGCCTAATATTGTTAGCTGGCGAGCCATAACGCAACATGAGTTATTTGGAATCAACGTACAGCATAAGCCACAATTTTCAATCTGCTGCCTAGACTTCGATGATATTTATTTTATAATGCTATTTAATTTTGTTTTTAGAAGTATAATCGTTAAATCGGTCGGTGCATAATTCAAAGATAAAAAGGTGATGTTACATTATTATTAGACGTAGGGGTTTTGAGCCCAATGAAGCAGTGTTTGATACTGATTATGTTTAAAACATGATATCAAAAAAATTAATTAAGACTTGAGATTAATTATGACGTCAAATCGTGAGTGGAACACCATGATTGTGAGTAGGCAACACATATCCATCACTTCCTATAGGATATAACCACATACTCATGACCGGCGCGCGCGTAGGACCGTCTGAAGGTTATAACGTTGGCGAACATAATTTTATCATTGAAAAGTAAGAGTTTTTGATCGATTGGTTTACGCACAAGAATATCCTTCATAATCCGCCTAATTCGATTCCTTCAGACCACTTCAATTATAAAACTTATAAAATTAGTTACTTTCCCGAGAGAGGTGCAGTAGAATGATGCAAGTTCGTTGCGAAATTATTAGGTTATTATAGAGATAATAGAAGAACGTGCACTTCTAAAATTCAATTTGTCGAATTCGTAACGTTTTTAGTGGTATTTGTCCTCCCTCTGCTTAACGTTCAGGAAAAACGTCACCTATATTGCAATCGTCATAATCTTTTGTTTATTAATATAAAAATATCAACAATTAAGATTATTACCGTATCGCATGAACACACAGGTTGGTCAAAATCGTTAATACTATTTTTTAGATGTAATCAGTATATTCATGCATTCTTACTGGCGCCTATCTGGGGTAAAATCTTTAAAGAAAGTTAAAATGAGTATTATCAACTTGAAACATGAAACAAGAGTCAAAGATTACACTCTTATACACTATCTCTAAAAAGATTCTTAAATCAAATTAAACTAAAGTATCATGCGGTAGCATTTATGCGTCTGTTAACTCGAGTTGTAACTTTCATTTCAAAGATATTAACTTATGCGGCCTAATAATATAATATAATAATAATTAATAATAATAACAACAACAACAACAATAATAAGCCTAATAATGCGGCCTAATGATAATATAATAACAACAACAATTTATTATTATTATTAGTATTATTATTATTATTATATTTATTGAATAAATATAATAATAATAGGCCTAATAATAATAATAAATTATTATTATTATTTATTATTATTGTTATTATTATTATCATTATTATATTATTGTTATTATTATTATTATTATTATTATTATTATTATTATTATTATTATTATTATTATTATTATAAAGTACTGTAAAAACATGATATCAATTCATTTGATTATTATTTTAAAATATTATCTTGGCATCATAATTGTTATTCATTTGATACCTCTACGGTTAGTTCCTTTTAATCAATTGCTTGGGTAAAATTTTAACAAACAATTCATTCACATCCAAAAACGCCATGGCCAATTACAGGATGGGATATAGGCCAAAAATAAAATATGAGACGCTGTACCGTTCGTTTTATACAAGGCAAGAGATTCACTCAACATACTGTACAGTACGGTACCTGTTGCCATCAAAATAAAGTTTTCAAATCGCCAAGGTTCTTGCGATTACTCCTTCACATCCGTGTACATAATTTATCTTAATTTGCCAACAATCGGTCTGTTCTCGTTGTACATCCGCGTACTTATACTCGTGACTATGTTTACTTCTTAGTATCCGAGTTATAAAGCTGAGGATTCGA
>NW_022707436.1:0-1730 GCF_011630105.1 Anneissia japonica | reverse complement strand
TATGTAACGTATATAGGCCTATATAAACAAAGAGATAAAAATAATAATTATTGTTTTGTATTGTACGCGTTTACGGTGCTTGTCCAAGATTGCATAAGGTATAGGCTAGCATGTAACACTAAAGTTATATTATACGAAATTTAAAGAAAAACTTAAAACAGTGTTGTTAGTTTAGAGTTGAATTATTTACGTGTACACGTATAGGCCTAATATTTTTTTGATTTAAAATTCTTCAGATGAGGGCGTATCACATTGATCTCTGTTTTATATGTGTACTCTAGTGCTGTACCTCCATACATACATGAGAGATAGGTCTATGTACATATATACATATATATAACGATTAACAGGGGTATTTATTATGATTCGTAAGGCAAAACAGGAACTGGAAGAAATGGAAGACCTGCAAGACCACAACAAACACTTACTCCACAATATCTTACCACATCACGTGGCCAGTCATTTCTTGCAAGCGGATCCAAATGACGAGGAGTTGTACGCCAGATCGCATGAGCACGTAGGAGTTATGTTCGCATCTATCCCAAATTTCTCCGAGTTTTATTCACAATCAAAGCAAAATAAAGAAGGAATCGAATGTCTGCGTCTACTAAACGAAATCATTGCTGATTTTGACGAGGTATGGTAACTGAATTTATTTGTCAATTTCGCTTAAGACATTCTATTCGCATCCAAATATTAATATATATTTTTACACAAAAAAAAGAGGCTAAAGTAGATTTTAGAATCACATTCATGATTGAAAATCTGATCAGTATTGACGAGCGGAGAGACCAACAATGACAAACTTTAAGTGCCAAAATTATGGTAATGAGAATTAAGACTATCCTTAATGTTCATGTGAATAGAAAAGATCCAGAGTCACTTGAATATTTTCATTATAGACTGTTGATATGAAATTTGTCATGTACTATAAGCTACCTTAATTTCCGCCCTGCGCTGAAATTTCACTCGGCGCTTAAAAGTCCGCTCTTCACTTTAATTTTGCTTTGAAAATATTTGACATTTTAGCTTTTCATAATACGATACCGGTCGGATTATTCGTGACCCTTGGACTTATTTTACAGGATACCGTACATAATGTAAACAGCCATGCACAACCTTCCACCTATCTTCACTCATCTTTATTATACTCGGTCATCTTTGTTTCAGGGGAACAGTTTGGTACAGTGGTCGCATTGAACTCTTGAGGTCGGGGGTTCTCAAATGACCTTGGCATATTAGGAAGATTTCGAAAACTTACGATAACGAATACGAATACGTCATCTTCATTATTTATTATTATTATTATTTCAGGTATATATTTATTCAATCAGACATACAACAAAATAAATTCATTACAAAATTACTTAAAAAGAATTACATTCAAATATACAAATATATATATATAAAATTATTCATTATAAAAATTACTCATTACAAAATCATTTAAAAATTACAATTCTATATACAACATTATTCATTATAAAATTATTCATTCATTAACAAAGAACATTATAAAGTTATTCATTCATTAACAAAGAACATTCGACAACAGTAACCTTTGGCAATAGAGATTGAATTGGAGGCTACTGGGTTAAAATAACATTACTGTACACAGGAACAACAAAAAAAATGCCAATAAAATTTAACGAAAGAAACTATTAAAAATTAAATATCACCATTTAGTGAACTCCGTCAACAAGAAAAATAAAGAAAAATAAAGAGGCTGG
>NW_022707435.1:0-1484 GCF_011630105.1 Anneissia japonica | reverse complement strand
TTTTTTTTTTTAAATCAATTTGCGTCCATTTGGTTCCATTATCAAGGACTTTAGATCTGCCTATTTGTTTACTCAGGTAATACGAGAATATATCCTTACGTTTCATTAAACCTGAATTGTATTATAATTTCTTACACAATTGTAAAACGTTTGGCGTTTTCCCTAAACTTGATTATTTGCTCTCCCACGCGTTTGACAACGCTAGCTACGAACTGTTTACATTTATATTGTAATAATAGTACAAAACACACAGGGAAGTCACCGTAAAAAAAAACTGTTGTATTATTATGTGCTTGTAGTTGTAATTTGTGTAATGGTCTTATTCTTTTTACGGTATTTTAAATTGATTTTAGACCTACTGGGGAGTAATATCGTTACAGCTGTATGCTTAAAGATGTACGGTACAGAATGTAGGTGGATCTTCATTCAAATGATTATAACAGTCAACTTGTACCGAACTACGGAATCTACGGGTAAGTGTAGGTTTAATAATATTATGTCGAAATTCCTCTAAAAGTTCATTAATTCCGTTATTACTGGTTTAGTGTAGGTTTATGTTTTTTGTAATCCGAGTGAACACTGTGATACAATTCATATAAATCAGATTAAATGGTTAGAATTACAATCAAATAAAGATAACAACATTAAGTGTCAGGGAGTATTCAAGGAGAGAGACAGAGGAAGAGAAACAGCAGCGAATAATGTTGCTCATCAACATGACATGACAAGGCAAATAAAAGAGTCAGGAGGGGGACGTCGATAGGACCTAATGTTGGTGGCGCTACTCCAAAGCTGCACAACGTCATCGGTATACCAACGTCGTCGCCCATTCCTCTGCCACACGGAAGCAATAGGGACTTTTAGATTTGCACGTCGACATAGTGGACTGCTACGTGATGAGGTCATTTTAAGGCACTGCGCATGCGTTACGTCGTCTCTCTCGTTCACTACCAAAATCGAGAACGTGTTTACCCCGTTTTTCCCGTCGTCCTAAATTTAGGACGCCGTGCTCGCTTGTGAAGTTTAAAAAGTTTAAAGATGGAAGACGAAAGTATAGTGGCAACGCTGCTTTCACTAGTGCGTCCAACTGAGGCAGCGACAGAGTCTGAGGTAAGTTTCTAACTTGTGTTGAATTAATCTGTATTATTTGCTTTTTAATGCACAGGCAGTTATATAATTTCTACTGCCTTCGTAAACACAAAAAAGGCTGTGGAAATTCATCAGCGTGCTTAGGCCTACGCCAGTGTGCATGCAATGCAAATGCTTGCACCGCAGCGAGCGCGCGGCCGGGGAGGCCTGTTAACTATCTGCATCATCGCAGTTGACGCACTGGATGGGCCCTCCCTGGCTGGCGCAGGTCATGAAGGAGTGTTCTCGTGTCTGAATGGAATACTAGTTGCTACTCCCTTATTTAACTTGCTTGTAAAATGCTCCCCATGAAGCTTGTAAATAGAGACATTCGTATTTTAATTTGTTTGAACTGA
>NW_022707434.1:888-1846 GCF_011630105.1 Anneissia japonica | reverse complement strand
AATAATAATAATAATAATAATAATAATAATAATTCTAAGTTCCCCTTAACGTACAGGTAATAATAATAATAATAATAATAATAATAATAATAATAATAATAATAATAATAATAATAATTAACTTGGTATAGCCTTGTACTCAAGAAACTGCCGATTACTATGCCTAATATTAATAACTAGCTCATTTTTACATTCATTTGATGTTTTGCCATTCTGGCAGGTCTTATAGCATCCAGTATTTTAGAGCTGCCAATTATTATTATTATTATTATTATTATTATTATTATTATTATTATTATTATTATTATTATTATTACCTGTACGTTAAGGGGAACTTAGGCAAAGGGGAAATAACACAAAAAATATTCCCCTTGGGCTAGTTATTATTTATAGGCCTAGTAAATAGTATCTGTAGGTTCTTCATTTCAAGCCTTAGGCCAAGGTAATTAATGCTGAAATGATTATAATAATAATAATAATAATAATAATAATAATAATAATAATAATAATAATAATTATTATTATTATTATTTTTATTATTATTATTATTATTATTATTATTATTATTATTATTATTATTATTATTAATTATTATTACCTGTACTTTAGGGGGAACTTAGACAATGAAGGAATTAGAGAACAATTAAAAAACGACGATACGGGGAAATAACACAAAAGGTATTCCTCTCAGGGCGATTATTATTTATAGGCCTAGTAAATAGTACAGTATACAGTAGGTTCTTCATTACAAGGTTTAGGCCAAGGGTAATTAATGCTGAAATAATAATAATAATTATTATTATTATTATTATTATTATTATTATTTAGCATTAATTACAATGATAGTTTGGACAAGTTCAATAACGCCGGAATGATATATTATTTATTTAATAATATTTCTCTTATGCGCTCTATTTTTCATTTCATGCTTCAATTTTGTCCCATTTCCCCCCCCCCC
>NW_022707434.1:0-860 GCF_011630105.1 Anneissia japonica | reverse complement strand
TTTCAGTCCATGTCAGTATGTGAAGCGTGACTGTTGTGTCAGCCTGACCCTAGGCCTAGTTTAAGGAGGGGCCTAGGTAAGACCTCAGCCTGTAGTTAGGCCTATATTTTATCCTCTTCTCTCTAGCCTTTGGTATAACTGTACCTATCTACACTGTATAACAGGAGGTACTAGCTGTTGTTGTTGTAGATAATATACTAAAATTTAATAACATCCAAGAAGGTCACAGTTAGTTACACAGTGACGTACATCACATAAGTCCTTGAAATTTCATAGGCCTAGGTAAACATAGAAAGAGCAATAACTGTAAAACTCGAGCGTCACGACATTGCGAAGTGTCTGTTCTTGTTCCTCGTATCGTACTCACTCGAGTCAATCCGAGATGGCCCGAGTGAAGTTTCATGCAAATTTTTCGTACGAAAAAAAAAATCGCTTCCCGGTTTATTATGGGACACGATGATTGGCTGAGCCATTCTGCTAAGCTGATTGGCTGAAACAGTGACACGGTCATGCGAGGTCGGCTAGACTGCCATCTGACTGCTGTTGTGAGCCATAAATCTATTAAACAACTAGAGTGCTAACAAGACGGCGAAGTAATGCAGAGTTATGTATGTGTACCATCCAAGATGGCCGTCGTAGTAAAGCGCCACCTTCAGGCTTAGTATCCATATTATTACCATAAATAAGCCCTCTGACTGACTATTATTTCATTAATGATAATGAGTAATGGTAATATCAAATTTTTAAAATATCTATCCAAGACGAGGCCAAGTGGAGCATCTTATTTAAAAATAAAGTACCAAGGAATGAAAGTTAAAATCGTGTACATTACACCCATACACCGCAACGCTCGAGTTTCA
>NW_022707433.1:0-675 GCF_011630105.1 Anneissia japonica | reverse complement strand
AGTTCTATAGTCAAAATATATTGTTATCGTATAGGCTACACGATAAATTGTTATCGAATCGTCCTGTGTAAAAACTCCTCTTATTGCTTTTATTTTCTATATGAATAATTCGTTTTTATCTTGTTGTAGTTACAAGTATAAACAAGCCTTAAATTGTACTTTAGGCGCTCGAGATTTTAATGATTTTTCCCCGACGACCTTGCTGGAAATTCACCGACAGGAGGGTCCAAGCGGGGATCCTTTCCCCACCCCCTCACTCTTACTAGCGCGGCCCCTGTCTGGTCGACCGACCCTGATCGGTAAAATGAGATTTTAGATAATGTTATGCATTAATGACTTTTTAAACCAATATGAAAATAATATTCACCACTTACAAAATAGTATTTATTGATGATGGCTTACGCAACTCACTCGCGGGGGAGGTGGAGTGTGATAGGGAAGGTGTTTGTTCTTACCTTAAATCTTGGTTTAGTCAAATCTTCAACAGTCCAATCCCGTTTAGAATGTTTGGACGAAGTGTCTGAAGTGTCTGCCAAAGCTATGGTCAGACAGAGAACCACGGACAACCATACCAAAATAGACATAGATCTAGGCATGACTTTGAAAAAAATAATTACATTATATATATATATATATATAACCCTTGTATTCTCTCACTCCTGAAGATTGCATTAG
>NW_022707432.1:0-1095 GCF_011630105.1 Anneissia japonica | reverse complement strand
TATTATTATTATTATTATTATTATTGATTGTTGTTATTGTTATTATTGTTATTATTGTTATTATTATTATTATTATTATTGTTATTATTATTATTGTTATTATTATTATTATTATTATTGTTATTATTGTTATTATTATTATTGTTATTATTATTATTATTGTTATTATTATTATTATTATTGTTATTATTGTTATTATTATTATTATTATTATTATTATTATTATAGTTTGTCGCATAAAACTTGACAACATGGACAGAACTATAATATTATACTTTGTTATAAAACAGAACGAACGTTAATTAGAATAATGAGATTAAGGGCTTGATTCAACCTTTATTGGGTAGTCTTCCTAAAGATGACCCAATAGGGAGCTTTCGGTTTGTATGACGATGCGACGGTAGAACGGAATCACTCATGCGTGACCGTCCTACCTGGCGTCTTACTTTCTCAGCATACATAGATTTGGCCAAATTGCGTCCCAGGATCTACTCGACGAGGTGACCTCGACATTCTCGCATGCGCAGATGACTTTTATTGATGTCATTACGTTCTACGTCCTACCGTCATCGTGCAATTCAAAGCTCCTACTGAAGGTGCTGATGATGACAAAATAAAGGTTCAAACGTTGATTCATGCCCTCACTCTCATTGTTTAGAATAATTTTCGTTCTACTTCTCTGTTATTTAAACGTAATCAGAGCATCCGTTGGTTTTTTTTTTCTATAAGAGCTAATGACATAAAAATATAGTGAGAAACTTGAGAACATCAGTTTGAACATCTCATGTTAATATTCCCAATCATTCAAATGTACAGTATTGATTAATGATTTTTACATGTATTTTCATATCTTCATTTTATTTTTTTTTAAATTATTATTTTACTATATTTAACATTATCAGGGTTCTCACCAGCATTTTGGAGTGGTGGTCAGCCACCAATCGTAGAATATCATAGCTGTGATTGAATGTACCATTAATCCGTGGTGGATGAAAATCAAATCTTCCCAAAAATACTATTGTTACAATACTAGCTTGATCAAAACATATATTTGTAAAAAAACAAAGGAATTTCTACTCATTATTGAACAACAAA
>NW_022707431.1:0-1335 GCF_011630105.1 Anneissia japonica | reverse complement strand
AGCGTATCTCGCTTATCCTTGATCAATCGTCTTCCAACTTTCAGTATGTTATAGCTGAGACAATTTTCTTTCATATATTTGACTTCATTTTAGATTTTAATGACGTCATCATGGTCAAAAAAATTGTTTTTTCTGACCCACACATTTTTCTTTCCTCAAAACGTTGATGAGCCCATATCATCTTAACCATTCGTCATTTCTGAATCATATTAAGTGAGCATAATCTTCAGGTCAAGGTTGAATGTCAGGTACCTTAATTTTCAGTTCGCGCGACTTTATGTGCGCGTATGCGTGCGTCAACATTTATATATGCATAAAACGAGGCATGTTTTTAATCAGTTATAGCTCCATAGGATGAAAGGTGACCCCAATTTTTATTACATATTCTGAAAGCACATGAGTTGTAGATACGATTTTATAGATCATAATGGCTGATCGGTCTCTTATACACATCTAGATGTGTATCATTTTGACGTCATCATATTGCCATTTGAATTAAGAAAAAATTTAATTTTATTTATGACGTTATTACTTTTTATACTCGTTTGAACGTACTCGCTTATCTTGATTGATTGTCTCCTACCTGTGAGTATGTTATAGCTAAATCAATGTTATTGCTAGATCAATTCTCTTTAAAACGTCTCTTTATTTTCATTTTGATCACGTCATCATGGTCAAAAAGAAGGCTTTTTCGGAGCCTTCTCATCTATCTTTCTTGAAAGATGGAAACACATGTAAAATAGAGGGCGGCAGACTGTATTTCGACACTATCAGACCAATAGTTCGTTTACTGTAAAGGCAAAATTCGTGTGGCATTGCCAACCAACAGGGGGTTTTAAATTAAACTTGGCAAGGTTTCAGTTCATGTGCCATTACCGTCGTCAGGCACGTCGTATAAGCTATTCGTACTTGTGCGTTAAAATTTTAAAATTGTTAATATCACTTTTCAGATAATTTAAAGCACGTTTCAGGTCATTTTGAATATTCCAAAACTTTCCAAAATTTTCGAACCGTACGCTCATTTCCACGCCCACAGCATGTACTGAAAATGGAAATTACGTTTCGGTTACATGTGTTGGGTTTGTGACACGGTATTAATACTACCGTTCGCACGGACGTTAAGACGTATGTGTACACATTCGTAAGTCCTTAAAATGCTCAAAATTACTCTTTTTCTTTAAAATTCCTTTTAAAATGCTCAAAATTACTCTTTAAATAGAGCATGTTTTAGAATATTATACTTTTCAATCAGAACCGCGCTTGCTTCGAGAGGGTCAAAGTACGGCGGATCACCTAACTCGTCCTCAGTGACGAGTTCAAATCTAGTTTTCTTAT
>NW_022707430.1:0-750 GCF_011630105.1 Anneissia japonica | reverse complement strand
AGACAAGACAGAAGTGCTGTATATAAAGCCTAAACGCCGTCTAAATGTACCCATCATTGAAAACACCCGCGTGGGAGACACCTACATCATTCCATCTTCTGAGGTGCGACATATCGGTGTAACGTTTGACTCCACACTATCCATGATTAGACATATTACAAACACATGTAGAGTAGTATCCTTCCATCTCCGCAACATCAAGGCAGTTAGGCGTTTTTTAAATGAAGATGCTACGTCAAAGCTTGTACATGCATTGGTTACATCAAGATTGGATTATTGTAATGGAGTCCTTTACGGAATACCATTAACATCAATTAGAAAGCTGCAGCTATTGATGAACATCGCTGCTCGTCTTGTCACTGGGACACCTAAATTCCATCACATCACCCCTACTCTTCGTCATCTTCATTGGTTGCCAGTGAAATAGCGTATTGAATTCAAAGTACTTTTATATGTTTACAAATCAATTCACAAGTTATCACCACAATACATTTCCGAATTAATTAAGGTTCGTTCTGCAACTTGCACTCGTTCCCTCCGGTCAACAACTGACTCAACCAATCTTTTTTGTCCATCCTTTCAGTTAAAGTCTTGTGGGGCGCGATCGTTTATGGTTGCTGGGCCCAAGTTTTGGAACTTGTTACCTTTATTTATTCGTGAGTCACCTTCTGTCACCATTTTCAAAGACTTAAGACCCACTTATTCTCGTCCCTTTAATTTATTTTTTTTTTCTATTTCCATGCCAGCTAG
>NW_022707429.1:0-1024 GCF_011630105.1 Anneissia japonica | reverse complement strand
GAGAGGTCTACAATTTATCTGGCACCTTTTACTATAATTTATATCAATACATTCAGTAGTCATTGTTTATACTAATGGAAATGAATCGCCAAATAAAATCTCTTGTGTTTCATTTCATTTCCGGACATATAGTTCTTTACCAACAACTCACTCCGTACAGTTATGATAGTCTTTACTCAAGAATAAAGTAGTAATATACCTGGTACATATTTTGGTCCAGGTGGGCCAGGTCGACCTGGCGGTCCTTGTACTCCCTGTTCACCTAGAAGAGGAGAACAATTAATAGTGTATATGACAAGGCTGCATTAGAACATGCAGGTAGGTTTCATTAAACAATGTAGTAAAGTGCATGTATCGCATGATACAAGGCCTCTGTCAAATACGCTCTTTGATAGGCTACAAGTTACAGTGTAGTGTGTATCCCTTAAAGATATTGTTATAGAAAATGAAGTGTTTCAATTAAGTTATCCACTCCACTCCCAAAAGCCTCATAACGTAGCCGAGGATAAATTATCAAAGATTTAGGACATTCTACAACAAAATGTCCCAGTGGCGCTTTCAAATTAATACAAATTAACATAGGAATACTGAGATTTTAATATATCACGTAGATTTTAATTATTCATGTGGTTTTGCTAAAAATTATTATTTCAAAATTCTAAATTATTGGTAAAAAATTGATATAGATTTTCACCATATCTGTCTTTCCAATGGGTCCCCTTTCACCTGCAATGATTAAAGTTTAACAACCGACATATTTATAATATCTATTTATAATAATAGTAAATAATGAATTGTTTCAAATGATGCTATCCACCCCAAGCCTTATAAAGCATCGGGCGCTAAATTTACCAAAGATTTCGGACAAATCTACAACGAAACACACGTAGTCAAGTTGGTTATGGCGTCTTCAAAATAATATACAAAACTGTAAATTTTAAACTATCCTGGTTATGGAAATTTAGCTAAAAAATATATTTTAACAATCTAAATTATTGATACAAAAAAGACATAGATTATCACC
>NW_022707428.1:247-535 GCF_011630105.1 Anneissia japonica | reverse complement strand
TCTTGGGAGGTGACTAACTTCTTGTTCATCATCAGATGAATCGTGATCCTGCGATGTTTCCACACTACTGATGATTTGATCATCCGTTAGCCACTGATAACAAAAAAAAATATATTTTGACTTTTAACATTGTCACTTTTTGCAGAAAAGTGCTTATCTCTCCGAGTTGAGCACTTAGTGCAAATTTTTGACTTTCCGCCATATTTCGAGTACGTTTCCGAAAAACTTCAAACTTTCAATGGAATAGTGTTTGTTTCAGCCTATCTCACTTTGCCTAACCCCAACCCT
>NW_022707428.1:0-201 GCF_011630105.1 Anneissia japonica | reverse complement strand
TAACTCTAACCCTAACCCTAACCCTAACCTAACAAAAAAAAATTAAATTTTTGACTCAACTTTTTAACATTGTCACTTTTTGCACAAAAGTGCTTATCTCGCCGAGTTGAGCACTTAGTGAAAATTTTTCACTTTCGGCCATATTTCGAGTACTTTTCCGAAAAACTTCAAACTTTCAATGGAATAGTGTTTGCATCAGGC
>NW_022707427.1:0-577 GCF_011630105.1 Anneissia japonica | reverse complement strand
TTAGTATATGTATTAGTATATGTATTATAAGTATTATGTATTAGTCCAATACCATCCAGATTCAAAGAATGTTTTTATGCTCTTTTTCTAGCGATATGAAACAGTAATATATCATTATTATTGGCATTATTACGCATATTTTGTATTTTAAACGACTCAGATTGTATTCCATTTAAAAGGTAATTTTCTAACACCTTCTTGCCTACCTTCACAATGATGAACGACTTCAATCGAAACGCTACCCTTCTTTTGATATATAAAAATCCAAGTATTTGTTAGTACCTAAAAGTATAGGCTACGGACACTCAGTGTCAAAAACCTCCTGTACTATTAGTGCTAAACCAATAAGACGTTTGGTTGGTGTGAAGTTTATGAAAATATATCAAAGTAATCAATTAGATGATATCTATAACTTAAAAATATTTACAACATTAATTCACATGGCATTTATGACTAGGCTGCGACGCCAGCACTCAGTACAGCATTCGCTGTTTCTCTACTAAGTGTGATTCACTCATAGTGAGAGAGTGGTTTACGCCTATGTTACATATAATAGCCACTTCTAAGTTGTATAACA
>NW_022707426.1:0-1072 GCF_011630105.1 Anneissia japonica | reverse complement strand
AATTTATTCATCTTGAATTCTCTAAGTTTACTATCGATCCTCTACCTGAATTCAGATTTCCTCCATAAAAAAACAATTTTATGAATTATTATTTCAATAAAATCAATACTAATAAAGACACCTTGGAATGAAGCAGAAATGCTTAAGGAGTTATTCTGCAATTACATTGTTTTTGTAGTTGTTTTAATTTGAGAATTTCGAAATAAATCTAATCCAATCGCATACCTGCTACAAATAGATTTTGTACTTTAACTGTTGGCATTACTAAACGTTCTCCTGTTTTATAACAATGTATATATTCATTCTTTAAGCAGTACTCAAGTTCTTGAAAGTGTGGTTTCTCAGGGTTCACACAGACAAAGCAAAGTATGTTGAGAGAATAGCCAACAACTTTCTTAGACGGATATACCTCATCTAGATGTTGCTTTAGAACATTCATCACCTGTAAAAAAGAAATGAAATAAGATATTCACATTTTATATACAATACAAATATTAGCCATTTGGTAGGGGTATCAAATCTAAAACATAATCAAGATGACCAACAATTAATCAATGGTGTCATTACCTCTGTACATACGCTGGGATCTGGCTTGCACGTTGGCTTGTCTACACACTGTGCATCTCTCTCTTTCATCCGTGATATTTCAAGCTGATGATTATAAGAAATATTCCCAAAACTTAATTGAAATTTTTTACTTTCTTTTCCTTTAATTTATAATATTTTAAAATAATTTGGGTGACTAAAATGGACTCACAAGAGATTCATCCATTTTGCCAGTGTCTTCTGCGTAATTATTTTAATTTGCTCATATTAGTTCATATATTTCAATATTTGTTAAAAATTGCTGAGATAAATATTTAATTCAATTTAAATCCATGTTGTTAAGGTATGAACAAAAACGGCAAAAGCCGAACAAATGTAGTTAAACTTAATAGTAGGCATGTTTAACATTAACATTAATATTGAATAATGATAATAAACTATGTATTTAGGTGAAAAATAATTTTCTTGACGATGCCCAAGCCCGGAATAGGCCCAAAATCTTAACTTTTTTTAAAAGTATAAATTC
>NW_022707425.1:0-960 GCF_011630105.1 Anneissia japonica | reverse complement strand
TACACTAGAAATAACGTCGTACGGGGGCCAGGATCTTAAAAGTGCAGAAGTGTCACGAGGCTCAAAAGCAAAAACATCATCATTCTGGGAGAAGTCAGGTGGTAAATCTAACTCAATAAAGTCGCCAGGCCAAATAGTAGTTTCTCCCTCTGGAGCGCGCAGAACGCATGCGCGGCGCACGCTAGGAGGTCTAGGATGTATAGGACGAGACCCATATACATAGGTAGTTCCGTCGCCCAGAATTATTTGTCTCCTAGCTGGACGAATGGCTATGTCATTCAACTCCATAAATGGGGTGCCTGCGAGTACGTCCACATCGAATTTCTCGACAACAAGACCTTCGAATTTAAATTCCTTGCCGTCCCTAGTAAACACAATAGAGGTTTCGCCTATGACAATGAGTGGGGATGATCCGTCTGCCTGATGGGCGGACTGGGAGCTAGTTTTGATGGATGCACCTAATGCAGTGGCTGTGAAAACTGATATCATGTTACCTGTTGCCCCACTGTCGACTGTGATTCGAACGGTATGATGTTGGTGAAACGCGTCTAGATATGGGGATTGTCTGACCTGAACTCTCAGAGCTATTCTGGGATGGACATGGTCTCTAGGGTCTATTCAGGCAAACCCACATCGTATATCTACATTACAATCTTGCACTCCACCACAGACTGTTAAGGGTTTGCGTTCATTTATTGGCGCATACAAGGTGTTAGCGCGCGTTATTCCCCAATGTGCTTCCTTCCTCGCTCCCTTAGAGGAGCCAATCGCTGGCCTACAGTCCAAGGAAGCTGTATGCTGGAGTGATGCTTTACATGAAGCATTCAAAACTGCACAGAATGCACTTTCTTCTAATAAGCTTATTATGCTATTACGTCCTGATGACCAACTGTGCATTGTCACAGATGGTGCTGTTAAGAATTTTGGTATGGGGGCAACGTTGTATGTCACACGCCATGA
>NW_022707424.1:0-1308 GCF_011630105.1 Anneissia japonica | reverse complement strand
CTGTTTCAGTGGAGATAAAATCCATTACTGTACCATACTTTCTGTAGCATTTAGAACCCAGAATCCTATGATAGACGAAAGGTCCTTTACAAACAAGTTTCTGCTATACTCATCGATTAAATATATCATACATTGCAAAATTAATATTTACACATGATGTTACACCAGACATCCTATCAAGGTTATGCGCAGGGATGTCACCACGCTGGTCGGCGGTGGACGGGCCCGTCCAGCACTCAACATTTCCGACCAGGATTTACAGGCTCCCGACCACCACTATTATTTCAACAGTTTACAAATTGTAACAAAATAATTAGTTTACCTAAACACAATAGACAAGCTAAATTGATAGAAAAGACAATAAGAATACAATAAATGTTTCCGTGGTTACGTTAATTGTAACAAAATACTGCACTGCCCTGCTATTCATCGCTAACTTAACAGCCTAGGCCTAGGCCCAGTTGAGTCGTAGCGAACATCGTGGGCTGGCATGACACGGTTGCTCTGTACACATTCAAAGGTTAAAGTTGAAATCGTGACCATTCAAGTGTTTTATTATGAGATCATGGTCCGGGGTAGGAAGATTATTAAAAATTTACGAAACCTGATTTATGTTTTATTTCTTTACTTTGTTTTCATTTTGTATTTTAAGTTTTTCACTTTTAATTATAATTGATATATAATGTGTGTAAATAAATGAGTGCACATGAATCAGTGACATACACATTCATCGTGGTAATCGTCAAACATGTGAAATTACGGCAAACAATGCGGCTGGGTACAGCCGGATCGACGCTTTGTCGCCAGGATTTGTTCATTATTATTTTTTAATCTAAAACAAAGCATGTCAACTATTGAATTTAATTAGGCCTACAGTAAGTCTCATCTTCATCTGTTTTGTTGCATTCCTCAAATTCTGGCCTAGGCCTACCTGGGCCTGGCCTAGGCCTACCTGGGACTAGCCAAAAAAAATCGCGTCAGCAGCTAGTCTTGGGCCTAGGCCTGCTCGACTTACTTAGGCCTTTTGGATTTTAAGAGCTTTCACGAATACGGCGACCCCCCTCCCCCCACCGAGAACGAGAAAACGGGGGGGTGGCACCCCACCCCGGGAAAATGCGGAATGATTGCCGACCGGCACTTCAAAAAGCTGGTGACATCCCTGTATGCGACTGGCTCTGTTCATTATATCACAAGTAATTTAGAAATACTCTCAACCCAGGAAAAGGCTTGCTATGGTACCTAGATAAAATATCAAATTTCAAAATAATTCAATCACATTCCAGAAATGAGCACATCCAGCTTGCAGCG
>NW_022707423.1:0-1486 GCF_011630105.1 Anneissia japonica | reverse complement strand
ATCTTTTCCCAACTTCAAAAATTACCTCTTTAAAATATACATTTTGTTTAATGTATGGTCTCTGAAATCAATTAAATAACACCTGTAAATGCTTAGAATGCTGGACCCCCACCTGGGTTTTGGCCCTGGACCCCCCGGGGCCCTTGGACCCTAACCCTAACCCCCTGGCCCCAGCCAATGGTGCTCGCAAGTGCCCTTTCAGTACCAAAAAAAAAAACCCTACCAAAATCCTGGCTACGGGCTTGAATATGTACCACGCCACTTATTAAAGTTGGTGCTTACTGAAAAATAATCGTGCTGAATGCAGAACTTAATTTCTTATTTGACATTTATTTAATCATTAACAGTATCAATGTTAATAATAATTTAATTTTGAAAGTTACAACAATTTGTTCAAAGAAGAAAGCATTATTAGTGACAAAGACACTAAAATCTTTTGAACCTGTCATAATGTTGGAAGGTTGTAAAAGACGATTTTAATGAATAAATTTGCAATTGTACTCTCAAGCATTTTGAGGCAATTCTAAGCAGTCTGAGATAATTACTTGTCTAGTTTTACATAAACGAAGTCGTTTTATTTCTGTCTATGCCAACCTGTGAATTTTAAAATGCTATACTATCATATGAACTTACATCAGTGGCGTATCCAAGGGGGGCGTGGGGCCCCACAAAAAGCTTACGCCCCCCCACCCCCAGTCGAAAACTTCGAAGCAAAAAAAATTAGGCTAGGCTTATGCTTATGCTGTCACGGTTAACGTGTATTCGGGAATCTAAGAAGCAATATTTTTCAGTGGGCGTGGCCACCGAAAAAAAATTCCACCCCCCCCCCTCATATTTTGGTCGCGCCCCCCATCAGTCCCCCATTTTAATACTGCTAGATACGCCACTGCCTTACATAAAGCTTAGGCAATACGAAACTGTCCCTGATGGTCTTCCCTCTCTCCCACTTTGTATAGTCCAGTGGTGGCGCTGGAGGGGGCTGGGGGCTATAGCCCCCCTCCCCCATCCCGTCGGGAAGACGAGTAAATTTTGTCGGGGAATAAACAAATAAAAAAAATATTTACATGTAATATATTTGTCTATTTTGGCCCTAATGGCCGCCCATAGGAGGGCGCTGTTTAAATTTGCCTGCGTACCGCAGGTCGACTGCCCAACAACTCGTGACTCGGTTAGTTTGAATCATAGAGCTATTAAACAACTAGAGTGCTGACAAGACCAAAACACCGCAACGCTCGAGTTTCAAATATATGGGTAACTAGCTGTACTGAACTTTCTGTGTAAATTGAGGGCGCCATTGAAAATGACAGTGCTCAGGCGAAATTTGATTGGCTGAATCTATGTCAGCCATCTTGAATGGTACACACACACAGTTATTGCTGATTTACAGAGATTTTATTTACTATTAAAAGTCAATTAAATGTTCTATTATGCAAAATATACAGGAAAGGTATTAAAGGTATTTAACTAGGAAATAGTTAATTCACTG
>NW_022707422.1:28757-34230 GCF_011630105.1 Anneissia japonica | reverse complement strand
AATAAAATAATAAAATAAAGGGCATGGTTAAAATAATTGTTTTAGCATGTCATACATTAGCAGCAAACTTTGTGAAATAAACAAATTCACAATGGGGTCATGGGTCAGCAACAAAAGTAATTACTTACCAGACACCTTTCTTGTCTGTCTTTTGTATTTTTACCTTTTTTCTTTTATGAAATTTGGCAACAATATTTTCATTTCTTGGTAATGTCTAAAAACAAAAACATTAGGGCAATATATCATAAGGATCAAACTGATTTTTTTTTTATGTCAAAAAAAAAATTAATTTTTGTTTAAATATATGTTACATTGAAGAAAATATGGACATTAACAAATATCAATGCACAGTAGATGAATATTAAATTATAGAAAAGTATCTTAAAATTTGTTTCACCGCATTTCAATTATTTCAAAGTCAAATAATAGCTTCAAATACTAAATTTCATAAAGTGTTCTGTTGCAAAGAAACATAGACAACTGAAAATATGACTATTCTTTAGATTCAACACTAACCATACAAAACTGCTATGAATATTCCATAATTCAAAAACATACATTAGTTTTTGCAAAATCTTGGCTTACCAACAGACAGACAAACAACGGCGAATATATAACCTCTTCGGCAGAGGTGAATAATTAAGTACTGTACCTGAAATAGTGCCTTCCAGTTGGAATCTACATTTTCATACTGGCTACATCTATCCCTGTGTTTCCTTTTGGAGCTAATTACGATTGGAAATTGAGTGTTATCAGTTGGAGACTGTTCCTTCACTGCATCTTCTCCTGAAATCCTACACAGTTTTTGTTGACTCTTGTCATCATTATCCATTATCAAACCTCTTTTCTGCTTCTTGGCTGTCTTTTTCGTATTACCTAACGTTGATTGTTGGCCTGTACAACGTTTCTCTGTAACTGATACAGTAGACTTGCTATTATGAGATTTCATTTTGCAACAATGCAGCTGGCCTGAAATCTATATAAAAATTATACAATATTAGTATTAATAAGTATTAGACTAAACCATGCATGTGAACACATGCTTGATAAGGCCAAACATTTTTTAAACCTTGTTTAATACCAAACTTTTATTTTATTTTAAATTGTCAAGAGGTAGGGTTCCCAAGTCTCCTGGAAGTCGCGAAGTCTCCCGGAAATGCTGGAAGCAAGCAAGAATCTCAACGAAAAAATAACCCATATCTCGCAGCATGGTGTATAACAAGTCATGACACCCACGGGCGAGAAAATGTTGGGCCCCTTGCATATCAGTAAAATAGACAATGCCAACAAGTGTGTGATTATTTAACAATATAATCATACTGTAAATTAAAAATTTATTATTGCCTACAACGTATGAATTAGGTCTAGTATAAATCCCGCAAAGCAAGCAAGAATTTTCCACGAAAGTAACCCATCTCCTGCAGTGATGTAACAACGAGTCATGGAGCCCCCGGGGCGAGAAAATGTTGGGGCCCTTCCATATCAGTAAAACAGACAATGCCAACAAATGCTGTGTGATTATTTAACAATATAATCATAAATATTTATTTTTATTATAGCCTGCAACCTAAAAATTAGGTCTACAGGGATATGCATAAATCTTGCAAGCAAGCAAGAATATCCAGGAAAATTACCCATTTCCCGCAGCATAGTAACAACAAGTCATGGGGCCCAGGAACAAGAAAATGTTGGGCCCCTTGCATATCAGTGAAGTGTATAAATCATTATTTTATTACGTGAATTTCATTAGCGTGCATACAGTAGATAATACATGCTTAATCATGAATGTACAGTACAGGTATTGATCTAAGTTCTAAGGAAGATTTGCCATTATAAAAGTATTTTTCAAAAAATAAAAGGTAAGGTAAAGTTAGCCCTCACCCCCAAATGATTTTTAAAAAAATAAACAAAAATAAAAGAAAAGTCCAGAGAGAGAAAAGTTATTGTACACCTCTTAAAAAAAAATATATATATATATTTTTTTAATTTAAAATCCATCAGCGTCTATCGTCTCAAGAATTTTCTAAACAAAACTCAACACCATCCCTGCTCATTGCATGGCCCCACCCAGATTTTTCCCTAGAGATCATCAACCCCTGGTTATCTATAAGTGCCATTCCAACAATTAAATAATCAACTCTATTGTTCAATACGAAAATTCACAGATGGACACAAATTTACTTTCCCCATACAATGTAATAATATCAGGCTTAAAACTTATTAATAATTCTTTTCTTCAGGTTTTTTAGGATTGAAAATACCAATATGAAGACGGTTAGGTAAGAAAATTGGTTGATTGTTTCAATAAAGTATCACTTCGATACCACAAATTATGTTGCTCTGAAAAATAAAAGGCCACTCTAATAGAATAACCATCGTTCTTTATAGTCCAACTGATTGTGCTGTAGCCCTTTACCATCCAAATATCCGATTTATTACTGTAGTAGTACAGTGTACCCCTACATTGTTTAATTGAGTTTAACAATGTATATTTCAGTACCGCATTAATTTATAGGCCTACTATGGCAGGTAATCATGTATTTATTTCTTTATTTATTGAGCCATGTTTTAGGGAGGAGGCAAATTCTAAGGTGTGGGTATCAGCAGAGCCGTAGATAGAGAGAGTTTGGCCAACTCAGTTTCAATCACGTGACTTACACCGGCCATGTTGTCACCAAAACAAAACAACGCGATAGGGTAGGAAGTTAGCAGTTATTATAGATGATTAATGCTATATAATGTGAAATACCATTATGTTGGTTTTGGGGTTGTTGCAATCGATCCAACAAAGAAACAAAAATGTATTAATTTCCTTAAATTCCTTAAAGTGGTGGGGTGGGGGGGTCGGCCCCCCCCCCCACTTTTTGGCAACAAATATATTATGTCTGGAGATTTTTGTATGATCGGAAAGAAATGCAAGAAAAGAAAGAAGGAAGGAGGAGAAGGATGGGAAAAGAATGTTTATCCAGTCCCAGACCGAGTTACATTTTCTCACAATTCACATTGGCGGATCTGGGGGAGGAGGGTCATGGGTCCTGACCCTTCCCTTGGGCAACAAAAAAAGGGAAAAAAAGAATTCTAGACCTACCTTTTCAGGACCCGTGAGCTGTTTTTTTTTTTTTATGTTACTATAAGAAAATTAGAATTTTGAAGAACATAAAAGTCATTAAAACACACTTCAAATGTCGGGAAAGCTCATTCATCTAGGAATAAAAAATTTCCCAGGGGAGAACCCCCAGACCACCATTTCTTTTTGGGATTTATCGATTCGTGGAAAAAAGAATACGCATGTAACTACTCATTTATTTATGTATGTATACACACATAAAATAAAAAATGAGAAAATTTTACCTGATCGTCTTCAAGAGGGGAAAACCTTGAATTTTGAAGAACTTAAAAAGTCATTTAAAAGACATTTCCGAAGTCAGGAAAGCTTATTTCCCGCATTCTAGAAATCGAAATTTTCCCGGGGAACCCGGAACCCCTTTTTGTAGGGGGGTTCAACGATTCATTGAATCATTTTCAAGAGGGGGAAATCTTGAATTTTGAAGAAATTTAAAGTAATTAAAAGACACTTCAGAAGTCGGCGGGAAAGCCCATTTCCCGCCTTCTAGGAATCAAAATTTTTTCGGGGGAACCCCGACACCTTTTTCTTTGGGGTTCATTGATTCATTGAATTATTTTCAAGAGGTGAAAAACCTTTAATTTTTTGAAGTAATTAAAAGACACCTCAGAAGTCGGGAAAGCTCATTTCCCGTCTTCTGGAATCAAAATTTTCCTGGGGGAGAACCTCCGGACCCCTTTCTATTTGGGATTTATCGATTTATGAAAAAAAAAATTATATGCAACTACTCAATATTTTTTTTATGTATGTATACACACATAAGGCCTATTTACTGTAATAACAAGTGGAAAAATTTACCTGACCGTTTTCAAAAGAGGAAACCTTGAATTTTGAAGAACTTAAAAGTAATTAAGACACCTCAGAAGTCGGAAATATTTCCCGCCATTTAGGAATCAAAATTTTCCCGGGGGAGAACCCCCGGAACCCCCTTGTCTTTGGAGCTTATCGATTAATTGAAAAAAGAATACGTATATATGCAACTACTATTTTTTTTTATGTATGTATATACACACAACCGGCCAATTTACTGTAATAAGAATGAGAAAGACCGTTTTCAAGAGGGGGAAAACCTTGAATTTTGGAGAACAAAGTCATTAGACACCTAGCTAAAACCTAGCTACTTGAGAAGTTGGGAAAGCTCATTTCCCACCATTTAATCAACACTTTCCCGGGAAGAACCCAAACCTCCATTTTCTCTTTGAGTTCATTGATTCATTATAATAATTTTCAAGAGGGAAAAGCCTTGAATTTTGAAGAACTTGAAGGTAATTAAAAGACACTTCAGAAGTCGGAAAAGCTCATTTCCCGCCTTCTAGGAATCAAAATTTTCCCCGGGGAGGACCCCCCTTTCTTTTTGGGATTTATGGATTCATGGAAAAAAAAATCGTATGCAACTACTCAATTTTGTTTATGTATGTATCATAGCCGTCGGAAGCATTTTGCAAGTATGTCCGGCCATTTTAATAAGAGTGGGCATGGGTGGGTGGTAGGGTGCAACACATTTTTTTTTCACCATAGTTGAAAAAATGGCTCCTCAGCCGGGAAATAGCACATGCATAATTTTAGAAAAATCAATGTCTTCACTTTTAATTTAAGGGTTACAATTTTTTATATTGGAAGTAGGCCTAATCAGGGCCAGCTTGGCCATTATACCTTTGCCAAAATGTTATAATAGTTATTTTATATTATACCTCTAAACAATTTCAAAATCAATCTTAAATATTGAAATTAAGGATTGTCAATAAAGTTGAAATGTACACGGCAATACAATAAATTGTGTTTAGGCCTATATTACTTACACGTAGATATATTAGCCAATGCACTGTTTTGTGTATAGCGTCTCTTTCTATTGAATGACGATAAATGTTAGTGGCAATGTCAGTAATATTTTAATGGAAAGACAAGTTGATGTCTGGCTACTAAGAAATGTTAAATTAAGAATAAATAAGAGCATGCAGTAACTGTACAACCATTTAAAAACATTTAATGTGTTATTTTTTAATTTACATCTAAATTGAGAAATCTGAAGACCACATTTAGTACCCATGAGTTCCATGTCTCCCGTAGTGTCTCGCAATGGGGTCTCCTAGAAACTGGCAGGAAGAACTCCAGCATATTTTTCCCCAAAATAAACCATCTCCCGCAAATTCATGATGATATTTGCATGCTTTAACAAGTTTTGAAACTGTAATGTCAATTGTCTGCGCAGCAGTTAGTACCAATCATTAATGGTTATCACCATGCACAGCAAAATTTGGTTGGGATAAGAAAATTCATTTAAACAGATCTCCTGATTGTGGATTCTTCCAAATTGGGACTTGAATTCGACACCAAAAGACCACCATACAC
>NW_022707422.1:17716-28584 GCF_011630105.1 Anneissia japonica | reverse complement strand
ATTTCCCACCATTTAGAAATCAACATTTCCCCGGGGAGAACCTGAACCTCCCTTTTCTCTTTGGGTTCATTTATTCATCACAATAATTTTCAAAAGGGGAATACCTTGAATTTTGAAGAACTTAGAAGTATAAGAGACACCTCAGAAGTCGGGAAAACTCATTTCCCGCCTTCTAGGAATCAAAATTTTCCCGGCGGAGAACCCCCGGACCCCCTCCCCCTTTTTCGTTGGACCTTATCGATTCATTGAAAATGAAAAAAGAATACGTATGCAACTACTAATTTTTTTATATGTATGTATATACACATAACCGGTCAAATTACTGTAATAAGAATGAGAAAGTTTATCTGATTATTTTCAAGGGGGTGTGGGGGGGGGAACCTTGAATTTTGAAGAACATAGTCATCTAGACATCTAGCTCAAAAGTCGAGAAAGGTAATTTCCCGCCATCTAGAAATCAAAATTTTCCAGGGGGAGGACCCCCGGATCCCCTTTCGTTTTTGGGAAAAATGTTTACCCCCACCCCTAGGTTTGATTCCAGATTTGCATGATTCATATTCCCATTTATCTTATAAGTGGCCCCCACTTTGAAAAAACGTTCCGCCGGCCCTGTAGACAGGCCTAAATTTCGGTACTTCTTCGGCCGAACACCTTAAGGTAGTACTTAAATCAGCTTAATTACGATGATAATTTTTTAAAAAAAGGAAGAATTTTCAAGCAGCAATGATTTATAAAAAGATGCAATGTTGCACTTTGCTGTTAAATTATATAACTAAATTTCCAGAAAGCTACATGAATCATGAAGTATCAGTCACATCAGTCAAAGGTAGCTTAAATTATAATTTAAAATAAAAATTGAATCCTCCAATAAAAGCGAAAACTTGTCCAAGGAGTCCTGTGCTATGCAAACATGCCCAATTGTGCTTTACAAATCAATTAATTGTGCAACTAAAAGATTTAAAAAAAATATATTTTAAAGATATGCCTAATTGTATTATAATATATTGATTGTTTTAATACATATTTTAAATCAAAACGTTTAAATGTTTTACAAATTACAAATCAAAATTTCAATGAATAGTAAATAATGAATAATAAATAATAATAATAATAAATAATAATACAGTATAATGATAATATTATAACTCACTAATATTATAAACAGAAGTGTGGAGAATGCTGCTATTTTACTTACAAGGCCTAGCTTCTTGATTATGAATGATTAGGCATTGTTGTACAAAAATTTCTCTCAATGCAATAATTCTTCAACTTTGATTTATTGTTTAGATTAAAATTTACAAATAGGCCTAGGCTATTTGTTGGTTTGAAGATGACCAGCATATTTTATTTCATAAATTAAATTTTACGAAGTCATAGGCCTAGAGGCCTAGATACAATTAGAAAACTTTCATGTTATTAATATTTTTATTATTCATTTACAGGCGAAATTAACATATTATCGCCGACGATTCACACTGTCTGCACAACCAAACTTTCTCCTCTGCAGTGTTGACTTAGGAGCCTCATGCTATATACAGTAGGCTGCTAGCAGATAGGCCTAGATGATAGACTTTCAAAACAAATAGATAATCGTAACGGGAAAAAAAATTAAGAATCGTCCTCACTTAATCTTCTCGAAATAATACAGCACGTCACTGATTAATTAATTCCAAAGTTAGGTAAATATGATTATACAGTATATGATATTTACAAATATATGTTAAAATCCCATAATTGAATTGTCCTCATGAACAGAATAATGAAAGAAAGTTTATGCAGCAACAGTGTTTTATGAAATGTTATAAAGCTATACGCGCGCACGCTGTTTGGTGACAACATGGCGCCCATGCGCCAAGTTGGCCAAACTCTCTCTATCTACGGCTCTGGGTATCAGCTGGTGAGAGCCCCATCATTGTTGAAAATTAAAATAAATATGTACCATATTGTCAAAAACATTGTATTACAATGTAAAAGGGAGCCCTCTGGCCTCACATGGGCTCATTTGGACTTGGAATTGGAACACAGGCATTACAGTACAGTATATATGGTAAATGGTCAAAGCTCAATAGTAAAAGGCTGGTTGTTTGATAGGAGGGCTCCCTCCCCCCCTACTTCCAATCTGCCAAAGAGTGTGTTTGTGGGAATTTGGTCTATTTGGTAATTTGAAAATTAAAAAACAAGTTACCGTATATTGTCGAAGAGTATATTGTAGTACTGTAGAGTGCTGGGTAGAGGTGCCACACTGCACTGTCTGGGGCCCATTTGGACTGTGACTGGGCCCCAGAAAAAATAAACCACTATTAAGGCTCTGTAGTAAATTGCTAGGTAGTAGTAGGAGGAGCCCAGGGCCGAGCCCCGAGAGCTCACAGGCGTTATGCCACTGATGTCCTGCAAATTCATTTGTATGTTTTTACTATAATTTGTATGTTTTTACTACTAAATATCAATTGTCTCAAGGAAGTTGGATGCCAATGTGTAATTAGCACAGGAAAAATATAATTAAATGTGAAAGACAGGAGGGACAAAAACAAAAATATATAAAATTGTGTTTTCTTATTTAATTTAGCAAAAACAATGATTTTGCCATGCATGTACAGTAGAAAAAAAATAGGAGAAAATAAAATAATGATATAGAAATGTATAGGGCCGTCCTTATTTTGTTAGATTTCAGCGGAGCGGAGGCATTAATAAAAATAAAATAAATTAAAAAAATTTTATTGCAAAATTCCATTTTTTGTGGTAGAGGCTGTGAACTGGTACAAAAAATATATATATTTTTTTTTTTTCGAAATCACTATATTGGTGGTCAAAGGTTCCGCCTAATGTTATAAAAGGTATATATACCCGAGTTGGATTCAGCGATTATTAAACATAGGCCTACCATGACGCTACAGTCAGATGAGTATGCAAAGGAAAATAATAACAACAATAAAACAATAGAATAAAAATAATAACCATTTGCCAGTACAGTAGTATAGGTAACACAAGTATGTTATTAACATAGGCCTACCATGACGCTACAGTCAAGTGAGTATACAAAGGAAAACCAAATAACAACAATAAAACAATAAAATAAAAATAATAACAATTTTCAGGTAGTAATGTAACACAAGTATTTATTTGTGAAAAGGATATCTTACCGAATTGTGCAGGCAATTGCTTGGAAAATAGGTGCCATATATGTTTAAGGTATTTTAATTGCATGGACGATACATCTCAAATTAGGTACGGTAATATTTCCGCAGAAAATTGCTAGGAATATAGGTGCGAAGAATTTAATAGTCTGGTCCAGAACGTATGCTTGTCATCTTCATCCAGTTCACATGGTTTTTAACAAGGGAATTACTGTAGATTCATTAACAGACTTGATCACAGAGCATCTATAATGCTATTAGAGGCATAATCTGGCTGAATCTTAAATCTCGGTGGTCTCTCTTTCTTCTAATATTTACCCATAGATGCTCTCACAGTCATGCTCCTGCACCAGTCCAAAATCTTATAACTAAAAGGAGCGATGTTGTATCCCGAGATGGTGGCAGGGGTATCAACAACCTCTAAACATATAAATATGACGTGGAAGTGGGTAAAAATATGGTCAGAATGCTCTGCGGTGAAGTTGTGGAATTCTCTTGCTGTCTTACTATAAACGTGAAACTACTAGCGTCTTTAAATTTGGTGTCAAGAGGCTTTTAGCCCAGAGACAAATCTAGTTAACTTCTTATGAATATGTTTTTAAAGATGGTATTTCGAGATTTTTTCTATAAAAAAAAAAAATAAATAAAAAAAAAAATAAATAAAATTGGGAGTAGTACAGCTACAGTGTTTCAATGTACTCAATTTTTTGCAGAGGATATTCCCCGAGTAGGCCTTACTTTACTGGAATAGGTGCACAGAATCATAGCTATAGATAGGCCTAAGCCTACACATTAATGATCTTGATCTTGAAGGTATGTATACTTGAGGTTTTGATAAGATTCAGTTTAGCGATTTTTCAAAGAGAAATGAAGCTACATCCACTAGATGTCACCAATGGAAAATTCAGAAAAGTTCATTTGAAATTGAAAAGTCTCGACAAAATGCATTTTCGTTTAAGAACAATAAATTGTTGGAGCGCTTTCCCAAACTGAATAGTGGATTATCTTTATGCACTTATAAATTGTAGATCCCCGCCCCATCCCGGTCTCGGGCCGAGCTGGGACTTAGCCAGGGATGTAATTTACGGAACGGTTTAAGTGTATGTGAAAGTCTCGTCCCCCTCCCAGCAATGCGGGGCATCGTTTTAACATACAATACTGTACATCCCTGGCTTAAAGTCCCTGCCACTTACCGCTGGGAAATATTTTGTAGCCCCGGTAAAATGCCCCGTTAATAATAACTATGATAAGGCCTATGTACTGTAGGAAACATAGAGCAAGATGCAAAAACATATTGTGGGACAATTTGAAGGTCGAGCCTACTTCTGATTTGGAGAAGCATGAGAGAACAGGAGCTATGCCAAAGAGATGAGCTTGCTTGATGGAAGCACTACGCATGCATATTATCACTAGGTAGATTTCCATGGAAGTTTGGAAAAGTGAGAAAAAAGGAGCAACACAAACCTAGGTAGTAGGTTTACGATATTCTCAGTTAAGGACTAGGGTAATCATAGGCTGGAAATCCGGAGAGTAATTATTAAACAAACATTCAAAACATAATAGCAGCCCTCGAAATTAGCGTCACATCACATTATGAATACTATGTAAGAGCACGAATGCGAGTGGCCTTGGCTAGATGGGCCCTATTTTCTGCATCCACCCCACACCACAGAGCCCCTACTCGCTACAACAGCAAATGTGTTTGAATAAAACATTTAAACATAGATTTGTTTTGACTTACTTTATTCCATGATGATTAAATATCTTACACAAAATACATGCATATATACTGTATATGCTATTTTCATGACCGATGTGGTTGTTTACTTTTTGCTAGAATGTTCTTGGGTCCATCGGGACCACTCGGCACAAATTTGTTTTGACTTTAGTGATTACTATATGTTTAATTACAGTATCTTACAAAAAATATATACATGCATATTTTATGCTGTATTATGATGGATGAGGTTGTTTACGTCTTGCTTCAAAGGGGGGAATCACTTGTTCTCTACAAAGTGGTCTTTCTTCAGATGTTCTTCGCGGGGCCAGCTCGACCCGATTTAACAGTGTTTGGAAGTTTTGTGACGACGTTGATATATGTGTTTTAATGAAATTAAAATTTTATTTGTTTTGTTGTGATGATTTATTGGACAATAAAATATAGGGTTAAGCCTAGATGCTGTTTTGATTTTCGTGATAATGCTAGTTTTAGGAGGGAATTGCATGTTTTTGACATAGGCCTCATGCACAGTACAACGTCGATCGTCTTCAAGTGTTGGTCATTCAAAAATGACGCGAGTCGAGTGAAAAGAGTACAAATATTTCTAGCTCAAAACATACATTTGAAAAGTTAACACAGTGATTTAATAATTGTTTAATGATTGAAACACATATTACTGTACCAAGTTAAATTACTTTTATTAATAATACAGTAAAATTATACCTAAACACAAAAGTCAATCCTGCTTCGTGGCCCGCTTCGTTGTTCAGTAAATAAGATGCGAACCAATTCGGGGACTCCCTGTGCGCTTTTATTTGCCTTCCGATTCGATCGTGTGTTCTCCAGTACCAATTTCGAGGCCTGTATTAAAGTGAGTATCACACAGTTTGTTATCAACATAATAACAACCTAAATAATAAATTTAGCTTTTGATTGTATTCGATAACAATATCATGAAAAACAACCAGGCAATTTACAATGTGACGTGATGATGATCGCCGAATTGGTTTTGTTTACTATCATCATTGAAGGTATAGGCCGTGTACAATACATCAAACTTCGCACGTTACATTGTAATAAGCTTTAATACAGACTGCAAGCTAATTTAGACGTAAACAATGTATATTATTACTAGTAATATTAACCATCATACTCTGACGAGTTTTCGTGCTGTTACTCTGCTTAGGCCTAGTCCGTCGGGCCTAGGAGAGTATTTAGTATAGTGCCCAATCGATTGTTTTCTAATAATTGCCTGGTCTTCAATTCTTTGTTTTCTAAATTCGCTTTCTAGTAGTGGCTCAAATTGATAAAGCTGCTCCATTTCTTTGCTTCCTTTTTTAGATCAGTACTTCATAACTGAACCTCTTTCATATGTCACGCTATACGATGTTTGTATTTATACATAAACATGATGGCTGTGATTGTTATACCGAGTCTACGTCATCAGCTCTACTCACACTTCAGTGAAAATCTCCAGTGGCCGGGGCTTATCCTAATATTTTAAACCCTCATTTTTAATATTTATAAATCAAAAATTAAATATTTTTTTTAGTGGCACTCTTTAGTTATGCCGGGACTACAGATACAATTGACAAGTTCATTACAATAACCAATTCAGAACCCGTCTACCAAAAACTGATAGTTTCACGTCTCTACATCCAGGTAGGCCTAGGCCTAGATCCAAATCACTCAATGGTTGAATCGGATGAATGTATGATTGTATACTTTTGTGAGGCAGGCGGCCTAGCTAGGCAATTCTTTGTAAAATTGTGTGAAAATCTGCCAGCCTAGTTAGGCCTAGCCTCGGCCTAGTAGTAGGCTAGTTTCTTGGCCTCCGGAAGAGGCTAGGACTAGCCTTTGAGCATGCCTGGTGTGTACAGTAGGTAAGCCTAGGCTAGTCTAAAATAAAGTACTAAGGGGCTAGGGTAGGCCTAGGCCTAGTAGTAGCTTGTCCTATGGTAGGCCTAGGCCCTAGTACTCTACTACTAGGCTTATTACTAGGCCTAAATAGTAGGATATACGGTTTCTACAGCCTAACCATCACTTACAATTTCTATTTAGCGTGTGGTGGTATGGTTTAGACCACTTCCAAAATCCTCCTAAATGATCATTTCGGCCGCCGGATTTTTAACAATAGAAAGTATGGCGCGCCAATAGAGTTCTGTTGGTAGTGTGGTTGTTGCAGGCAGGATGCGTAATAATCTGGCCGTTTTTTTTTTATTTTCCGTCTGTGTGTAGGCATATCATAGGCATACATAATGTAATGCATGCTTAGGCCTACGTATTTTTCATTATAGGTATATTTATTTATTTTTGTGGTTAATAATAACGTCTAATGATACCGTAATTATTCACATTTTATAATACTAGGCCTAGGCCCTACTGTATAATAGTATTATTCTGTAGCACGAAGGCCTATGTTGTAGTTGATCACCTTACTATAGTAATAACTGATGATAGTCGAAATGAGTTGTGTGTCACTATACTTAATGTTTATGTACCTTTTTTTATCTTTGGAATGATACACGTATATGTTCGTTGTTATAAATTATTGTAACAATTATATGAGTGCAGAAACTGATTTAATTATTATGATATTTTAATTTGTTCTTTAGACGATAAGGGAAAATAAATTCTGTCTAAAACTAGTTTGATTAATAATGGTTAATTATATGTTTTGTATTGTTATAATTATATACGTTTTCGTAAATATCAATTATGGCGGTACAGTATATGTATTGTAAATTGAAACACCTCATTACAAGACTAGCAAAAAATAGCAAAATTTAAATGGTAAAGTCTTCTTGTATTGATACTAAAGTTGTAACAATCACTGTAAATATTTAACTATATACTGAAACTTACATAATAAATGCAAAATATAAGCAAATTTCCATAAATTTCATATATTAATAAAATATCAAATATTAGGCTATAAGCCGGGAATTGTGTATGTATAATAATATTTCAATCATTTCATTTATTTATTCAAAATCCAATCTTATTAGACAATAATTTATGGGTGTTGTCTTCAGTTTCAAAACATGAATATAATATAGCGTAACTGTTGTATTTTAGTAGAGTATTAAGTGTTAGCGCGTATTACGTAATGACGTACCGTAGTTATAGCGACAATGACGCGTACGACCGAAGTACGTACTTCTATTGATCGCGTGCGTAGGCCTATGTGGCTCTATTCAATATGTTTGTTCTAGTAAACTTTAATTCAGTTAGCGTTTACCAAGCGTAAGCTCATTGGTACTGAAGTTGATTTGCTAACCTGATATTGGTAACTTGTTATTGCTAACCTGATATTGCTCGCCTGTTCCCGGATAACAAACAAACGTTATATTAACGTTGATTTTACGGTTACCGCATACGTTGATTAAACTTTGTAAAGCTAACGTTGCATCAACGTTGTTTTGCTCATTACAATAACCTTTCCACAACGTTATATGTTCGTAAACTATAAACGTTATTCTAACGTTACATTAACTTTGGTGCTTTGGACGTTGGTTTAATGTTACCCCTTCAACGTTTTCTCAACGGCAATCTTCTTACGTTCGCACAACGTTATATTTTGGTTACTACTGAACTGTAAAATAACGTTATTCTAACAATAGAGTAACGTTGGTATTTGAACGTTGGGTTAACGTTACCAATCTATCGTTGCACCAACGTTATATTGCTCATTACAATAACGTTCCTATAACGTGATATTTTGGTTAGAAATAAACGTTATTCTAATGTTTCATTAACGTCGGTGTTTGAATGTTGGTTTGGCGTTACCAATCTAACGTATTTTCTGCGTTAATCTTTGAACATTATTTTTTGGTTACTAATAAACAGAGAATTAATGGCATTCTAACATTACATCAACGTTGGCGTTTGAATGTTTGTTTAATGTTGCCAACCTAACCTTTTTAAACGTTAATATATTTGTAGCATTAACGTTACCAACACGGTGGATTTTGGTTAGTGTTAACGGTACAGTAACGATCTTCTAACGTCACATTAACGTTGGGGTTTGATCAGTTAGTTTAACGTTACCAACTTAAGGTTGTTTGAACGTTAATATGTTTGTTAAATTAATGTTACCACAACGTTAAATTGTGGTTACTATTAAACAGTGCAATAACACTATTCTAACGTCACATTAACGTTGGTGTTTGAACGGTCAGTTTAAGTTACCAACCTATATGTTTGTTATATTGACGTTGACACAACGTTAAATTTTGGTTACTGTAAAATGGTACAATAACGCTATTCTAACGTCATATTAATGTTTATGTTTAAGTTCTGATTGAACTTTACAATCCAAACGTTTTTTTTTTTTTTTAATTTAATATTCTAAGGTAACCCAATTATAACTTTGTATGTTGGTTAACATTAACAATGAGATAACGCTATTCTTACGTTATATTAAAAATTAGGAAAGACAATAGGAATTTGTATACTAAAAAATCGGGATTTTCTTTAATTTGTATTTCCTTTGCAAAGAATAGTAAAAATAGGCTCCTTAGGCCAACTCAGATTTATCGTCGGGGACAGTCTTAAGCCGTCGTGAGAAACACAGCAGAACTAGGTCAAAATTACTGTTATCGGACGGGTGCTATCAGCCATTGGTCAACTGTCAACACACATGAATGAAGTAAATTTTAACACATGTTATTTTACAAAGGAATTTTTAAAACTTGATTCCAATTTACACAGGAATTTTCACTTCCACAGCATAGAGTGTAACTCCAGCTTTCAAATCATGTTCATAACTTTATGATAATCAATTTATTATTACAGAGTTCTTGCTGTCTCACCTTTATGAACTACTATTTATAAGGGAGCCTCGCAAAATAAAGCATCGCGTATACCCGTCTACAACACGTGGTTGGGGATTATAATCTCTTCGCGTTGCCGAAAAGTGGTTCAAGAGAGGTATTTAAGTTATACCAAACAGGTCGGTCACTCATGGTTGACCCTACTATATTAAATACATGTTTTACCAATCACAGATATGTTATTGATTATGTTTGCATCAAAACACAGATTAAAAATATTCAAAAATGTAAATTGATGTAAAAAAAAATGTTTACTTTCGTTTTTTATTTAGAAATTATTATTTTTTTTATTACACAAATCAAATGTAAAAAATGCCTGGAACCGATGAGTCTATTATAACAGACCATGTGGTGGCGCTACGTCATAGAATTTTTCCAGAAGCTAGGGAAGCTCAATCAAAAGAATCAGTTTAAAGTAACAAAAACACAAATAAATAAATAAATACATAAATAAATAAATAAAAAAAATAAGTAAGTAAATAAGTGAGTAAATACGTAAGTAAATAAACAATTAAAACAATATTGGTATAAACGTTTAGTGTTGACTATATCCATTTTGGCTTGAGTCAAGTATGTTATAGTCAGGGGTGGCACCAGGATTTGCCCGACAGGGGGAGGAGGCCCGAGGTCCCCGACGGGGGGGGGAGGTCCCCGAGGGGAAGGGGAGATGTCCCGACGGGAAGGGGAGAGATGTCCCGACGGAGGGAGGTCCCCGACGGGGGAAGGTCCCCGACGGGGGGAGGTCCCCGGCGAGGGGTCAGATTTCCTAGACAAAAGCAAAGTGGGCGTGGTCGAGCTTCGATTAAAAGGTTCCGAAAGTGGTCCTGGGGGAGAAGACCCCAAAAATTTTGACAATTTAGGGTTTCAAAGGCTTATTTAATCGATTTCAGAGTCTACTAATATGTAAAAAATACATATAATTTTTTTTTCTCTCCGGCGAATTGTGATTTTTCTCCCCGATTGGGGTGAGGATCTCCCCGACAGGGGGTGGGGATCTCCCCGACAGGGGGCCCTGCCCCTGTCCCCCGCTGGCGCCACCCCTGGTTACAGTTTGAGTAACAGAATCACAACAAAAAAAAAACAAGAAAAAAAATTGTCATATAAAACAGTTTAACACTGTGCTTGACTATATCCAATTTGGCTAGAGGAAAGCGTGTTAAAGAATGAGCAACACAATCC
>NW_022707422.1:14065-16081 GCF_011630105.1 Anneissia japonica | reverse complement strand
AATTGTGGTAAAAATCAGTTTAGCACTGTGTTTGACTAATTTTGGCTAGATTCAAACAAGTTAAAGAATGAGAAACAAAATCCTCCTCCCCTCCGCCCCTCCCAAGATAAAAAAATAAAAAAAATTGTGGTAAAACGCAGTTTAGCATTGTGTTTGACTATATTCATTTGGCTAGAGGCATGCATGTTAAAGTGAGAGTAACAAAATAACAACTAAAAACAATGGTGGTATAAAGCAGTTTAGCACTGTGTTTAATTATATCCATTTTGACTGGAGTGAAACATGTAAAAGAAGGAGTAACAAAATCACAAAAAAAAAAATGTTGTATAAAACAGTTTAGCACTGTGCTTGACTATATCCATTTAGGCTAGAATCAAACATGTTAAAGAATAGGTAACAAAATCACAAAAACATTAAAAACACTTGTGGTATAAAAGTTTAGCACTGTGTTTGACTATATCCATAGAAAATATATGAATATTGGGGGTTTTTATAGGAACTTGGAAAATTCAAGGGGCTCTTTTTGAATGAACAAAGATTAGGCCTAGGACTAGGCATTACGAGAATGTGAGCTTGAACAGAACTACAGATGAAATTAGTGCTGATGTCAAAGCTTGTTGGCCATCTGCCGATTGAGATGAGCAGGATCATTACCGGGCTGACGCTTCTTGTAAACTCAGATGAGAACATGCTAAAGAGAAGAAAAAGAAATAAAAGAAACAGAAGTAGGGCTAGACAAAGACGAGGAAAGTTGCAAACATACTGTCCATGGGTGCTCTCATCTGTTCAGGAAATAAATATCCTCATTTTGAAATTGACAAAGAAGGAAATTTAAATTTACATTACGATAAAGACAGTCCCAAGACTGATTGCAATATAGGCTTACTAAAATAGAATCACATGATATTGCTTTAAATAAATAAATAAACATCGAGGTGGCGCCTAATCAAATTAGGAGGGACACTTATTCAAACGGGGTGGGTTAAGATAGTTCACGAGAGAGGTGCTTATTCAAACGGGGCGCTTATTCACGTGAGTACGGGACATACTATTTTATTGTTAAGAGCTTTGAAATTTATTTACCGGTAGGTATACTGATACAGTAATTGGTATTTGTATAGCGCCTTTCCCTTGCTGTTATGAAAACCTCTATTATAACAATTAAACACAAAAAAGAACGTACAGTACAGAAAAGTGACAGTTGGACAAACAAGTACCTCTATTGAGTGCACGTATAAAAGGATTAAGATATAAGATAAGATTCAATTGGATGATTATTTCAAAGTTCAAAGTTATAGCAATTGAATGAAAAACCTCCGAAATCGTTGGTTGTACGAGGTATAACGAAATCCACAAACATTGCGAGACGTGTCGTACAAGCAGGGATGCGTTGGTAAAAAGAAAACACATATTTTTACCGCTCTGTAACCTGTGTGTGACGCGCGCACACATTATAATTCGCGCACCTTGGTCATGGTCCTGCATTTATATAGTGCATACTACACAATATCTCTATAGGCCTTTATATCCAGTGTCAAAGACAAGAATTAACGAAAGCAAACAGACTAAAAACAAGAACAAACAGATTAGAATTTTGAGAAAAAAATGTGAATTTAGCCAGGATTTAGAAAGACAAGAGGTAGAAAAGACCTTACAAATTTAGTGAATTTATTCCACAACTTTGATGCAGCAACAGAGAATGATTTATCACCATAGGTTTTCAACCGACCAGAAGGAAAATCTACAATGATTCAACTACATCATGTGGATCTACGTATTCGCCTGCATATTAGTTGATCGCAATTTAAGGAGGTCATTAATGTACTGTGGAGAAGAACAATTAAGAGACTTACACACGAAAAATAAAAGTGTACATATATATATCGGTATAATGTATATAAAATGTATATAATATATATATATATATATATATATATATATATATATATATATATATATATCTATATATCTCTCTATATATACCTATATATCTATCTATATATATCTACCTATATC
>NW_022707422.1:5405-13886 GCF_011630105.1 Anneissia japonica | reverse complement strand
TTTTGTTACTCATTCTTTAACATGGTTGACTCTAGCCAAAATGGATATAGTCAAACACAGTGCTAAACTGAGATGTGTATAAGAGACAGATATATATATGCCAAATTAAATCAAAATCAAAATATGCCTATATAACTATCTATATGCTAAAATTAATTATATATGCATAAAAGGCAAATGGGACACTTTTATTTTTATGTAACTTGTGTGTTATGTTCAATTTGGATTGTAGTTCATGAAACAGCACTTCAAATTTTTACCAATTATCCAACTTATATTTCTCTCCCTTTCTGAATACTCTCAATTCATTTACTTCTAATCGACCCTAATTCCAAATTTTCTTCCAATACCAAAAGCATTTTCCAATATTATGATCCAAATGAACTCCCTATTCATAATTAGACTGACTGGCTTTCCACTATCCATTTCGACATCGGATGCATTTAAAAAATCTCGATCATATGAAGAACATATGAAGAAGCTTGTAACACCACTTAATTTACATTTTCATATTATATTGGAGTGTAAAACGTGGCTCAAATTATGACAAACCACCCCTCCCTCTCGTCCAACTTCCTAATTATTATTTTGTGTTCAATCATAAAACTCACAAAGACTGTTGTGGGGGGTAACAGTATTTATAGAATATTTTTTATCACTAAAACTAATCGATTCAATATACGGCAAATAAAACTAATAGGCCTATGCTAAATTTCTGCATTGTCCCTTTGCCGCTAACGAAAAAAGTTTTAAACAATCTTTGAATATAATCTACTAAAACTCAACATTGTCAAAATACATTTTTTAAACATAAAAGTGATATAAAGACAACCTAGGTGAACATGGATATAGTCAACTTCACTGCTAAACTGTTTTATACAACACTTGCTATTTTTTTTCTTTTTTGTGATTTTGTTACTCATTCTTTACATGCTCGACAATAGCCAATATGGATATGGTCTAACACAGTGCTAAACTGCTCCATACTATTGTTTTTAATGTTTTTTGTGATTTTGTTACTCATTCTTTAATGCTTGATAGAGGAGGAGTTAGTTACTCCGAAATCCGAATATATATCTGCGCCCGCCGCCAAAAACCTCCGAATTTTGAGGTTTTGTGTATGCATATACTATAGGCATACGCGAAAACTCCAAAATCATAGTTTTCAAACGTTCAATCAAACCTCCGATTTCGAAGTTTCTTTGTACCATTTTTAATAATTAAACAAGCTTTCTTTGTATAGAGCAATACTTTTAGTCAACCAACTCGAAGGTTATTTCGAAGGTTTTGCGTAGGCCTACGCAAAAGCTCCAAAATCGAAGTTTACAACTGTTATTCAACATTTCGGAGGCTTTGCGTAATATGAGCGAAAACTCGATTTTTTTTTTCGATCGCGAAAACTCCAAAATCACAGTTTTTAAGCTTCAAACCTCCGATTTCGGAGTTTGCGCGTACTATTTAATTATTAAACAGGCTCTTTCTATATATATAGAGAAAAACTGTTAATAAACCCTCCGATTTCATAGGTTTTGCGTACTGCACACGAAAACTTCAAAATTAGGGAGGTCTAAACTTTTATTCAGCTCTCAGAAATCGGAGTTCCGGCGGAGAGCACAGATACTCCAAAAATCGAGTAAATACCTGCGTGCAAAATGTATATAGTCTGACACAGTGCTAAAGAATTTCATACCACAATTGTTTGTTTGTGTTTGAGGGGAGGGGAGATTTTGACTCTAACCAAAACTGCTTTTTACCACAACTTTTTTTTTATTTGAGAGAGGGGAGAGGGATTTTGTTACTCATTCTTTAACATGCTTGACTCTAGCCAAAATGGATATAGTCAAACACAGTGCAGCTGCTTTCTACCACAATAATTTTTTTTTGGGAGGTGGAGGGGGATTTTGTTACTCGTTCTTTAACATGCTTGACTCCAGCCAAAGTGGATATAGTCAAACACAGTGCTAAACTGCTTTTAACCACCATTTTTTTTTTATTTGGGAGAGGGGAGGGAGATTTTGTTACTCATTCTTTAACATGGTTGACTCTAGCCAAAATGGATATAGTCAAACACAGTACTAAACTGCTTTCTACCACATTTATACCTCCATGGTCAAACACAGTGCTAAACTGCTTTCTACCACAATTTTTTTTTTGGGTGAGGGGAGGGGGATTTTGTTACTCATTCTTTAACATGGTTGACTCTAGCCAAAATGGATAAAGTCAAACACAGTGCTAAACTGCTTTCTACGACAATTATTTTTTTTTTTTTGGAGAGGGGAGGGGATATTGTTACTCATTCTTTAACATGGTTGACTCTGGGGAGGGGGATTTTGTTACTCATTCTTTAACATGGTTGACTTTAGCCAAAATGGATATAGTCAAACACAGTGCTAAACTGCTTTCTACCACAATTATTTTTTTGGAGAGGGGAGGGGGATTTTCTTACTCATTCTTTAACATGGTTGACTCTAGCCAAAATGGATATAGTCAAACACAGTGCTAAACTGCTTTCTACCACAATTTTTTTTTGGGAGAAGGGAGGGGGATTTTGTTACTCATTCTTTAACATGGTTGACTCTAGCCAAAATGGATATAGTTAAACACAGTGCTCAACAGCTTTTAACCACCATTTTTTTTTATTTGAGAGAGGGGAGAGGGATTTTGTTACTCATTCTTTAACATGCTTGACTCTAGCCAAAATGGATATAGTCAAACACAGTGCTAAACTGCTTTCTACCACATGCTTAACTCTAGCCAAAATGGATATAGTTAAACACAGTGCTAAACTGCTTTATACCACCATTGTTTTCAATTTATTTTGTGATTGTTGTTCATTCTTTTAACATGCTTGATTATAGCCAACTTGATATAGTCAAACACAATGATAAAGTAGTTTATATCTTAATTATTTTAATATATTTTTTGTTCTTTTTTTTTGCGATTTTATAATAAATAGAGTAGTACAAAAAAGTAGTTAAATACATTATTTTACTGGTATTTGGAAATACAACTGTAAGCTCTAACAAAAACCTTCTCTATTATTGCTACTATAAATGATATTAATATTATTATTGTTATTATTATTATTATTATTTATTAATTTACTTATTATTACTACTACTACTACTACTACTACTACTACTACTACTACTACTATCATCACGGTGTAAAAAAAAAAAAAAAAAAAATGTTTACATCTCCCTGTTATAATTATTGTTTAGTAATTTGTTTTTATTTATATTTCATTATTACATTATTATTATTATGTTATAATTGTTCTTATGATTCTTAACATGATCATATCGATTATTACCGGCAACATCATTAATTTTGTTAATGTATTAGTAACTAATGTTACTAATTAAAAATATTATTATTATTATTATTAATATTATTATTATTATCATAATAATAATAATAAACTGTCGACACCGTGATGAACACTGAGAGAGTGTACGCTAGACGAAAAACAAAGGCTCCTCAAGATAATAGGAAATAATATACTAGACTCCAAATCCAGGCGTCAGAAGGTTTATAAAGTGAAACATGAGTGACCGTCCAGTTTGGTATACTTTATATACCTGGTATATCGGCACAAATCCGCGGAAAGATACCTATATTTGATGCGCACGTACGGCATTGCTATAGGCCATAAGATGACCAAAAAGAATGGAAATTTGTGAAAACAATGTCAGGAACCCAAACTATGTGAAAAAACATAATGACTAGCTTCTGTACGTGCTGCGCACGTCAAAAAATGCGCGTGCGTAGTGGAAAATTTTAAAAAATTTCGAAAAGCTCAAAATGGCCTGAAACGTGCTCTAAGTTAGTAAAAAAGTGATTTTGAACATTTTAAAAATTTGACGCGCGCGTAATGAAGCGCATGCGTAAAATTAAGGTACAGTACATTCAACATTAACCCGAAGTTAATGCTCACTTAATACGATTTTGAAATGGAAATTGGTTAGGCTGATATGATCGATAATGTAAAAACGCAAAATTGCGCGTAGATGACGTCACGCATGACTGGTCACCTTGAAAACCTCACCATGTCTATCCAGGCGAAGCTAAATTGATCGATGACGCAATCTTGTGTGTAACTCGTGGCATTCTTGAGATATCGTGCGAACAAAAATACGGAGAAAGAAAGAAGAATAAGAAAAAAAGATGATGATCCTGACAATAACAAGAGGTGATCCGCTAGAGAGCGGATCACCAATAATAATAGTAATAATAATAGTACCGTAATAATAATCATAATAATAGTAATAGTAATAATAGTTTTGGCTAAAATAGCGTATTTTGCTAAGTCTCGATGTGCTTAACAATAAAAATAAAACTGCCGGATTAACACTTGAGGTCTCACTGGTTTCGTTTGTTGCCATGTTTACATCATCGCAAATGCAGTAGTGCAAAATTTTGCAAATGCCCGCATAGGAACCTTTGACCCTCGCAGAGGTCTGGTTTGTACAATTTAAAGATTTTAACTGGTATTTATGGTTGCAAAATCATTGTTAATTGTAGCGTCTTTCCCTATTACTATTAATTTTTTAATATTCAAGCACTCAATATTTACTCCTCAAGGAACTTTGTTTTTGTTTAAGTTAAACCACCATCCAAATTGGACCCAACCTTACATTTTCTGATGAAGTCATGTATCATACATAGGAATTTTGATGCCTGCAAGGCTCTGGTTTGTAACTGGTGGAATCAATCAGGGCATCAGTGTCACTGGTTCTATTCTATAAATATGTCTGGAATTAACAGGCTACACCATGCAATCTTTCAGAAGTCTGAATAATAACAGCTTCATTGATTAGTTGAAGTTTTGATGACTGCCTTTTTCTAATTTAAAATTATTTATTTACTTTCTTAGGTAAAAAGAAAATTTGGAGAAATTATCCAAGAAATACCATTCCTGAAAAACAAGGTGAAGGAAAAAGCAAACAATATTGGTGAAAATTCCTATTAGCATTAATGGACAACATATCATTATTAATAGATTCACATGTATTGAAGATTTCAATCCATGAAATTTTAAATATAAGAAAAAAAAATTTAAAAAAAAGATTCTTTTCTTAAAAACATATATAAACTGGAGAGTAGTAGCAGTATGATGACAACAGTATTAAATTCAAATTATTAGTCCAATAAAAAATGTTCAGTTCTGTTTTTTCTTTTGTGTTTAAAATCAACAATTCATACAGAATGTCAGAATATTAAATACATTTAATACTTGTTAATATTCACCTATCAGGTTGTTGCAGATACATTGTTACAAAGCAGAGGACAAAATCCACAGCATAATCTTCTAAACTACAGCATCCAGGCAGCTGTTACCCATCTTCAGATTGTTCTGAATGTTGTTGAATGGCAGCCTTTGACCAAGTGTCTGGAAACTTTGATGAGAACCCCATCTCAAATGCAGGTTAGAATTCAAAATTTTGGGCACACAAATGTGCAAATTACTTTTAATGGTAATGGCTGTATATTTAAAACCTAAGACTAACAAAAGCAAACAAAATAGAGACAAAGAGAAGACAGCAGGATGAACCAGTGTCACTGCTCTGTTCTCCAGCACTTTGAGGCCCAAATGAATAAGGGCTCGCTGGAACATGATTCACAAGAGCTCTAGTGACACTGGCATCTGACTATCCTATCCAAAAAAAATACATCAATTCTCAGTAACGATGGTGCTGGGGGCCCTGTGGCCTACCAAGACAGGGGCCCTTTTTTTGGTCCCGGTCGGCTATTCCATTGTGGGATTTTAGATGTGCTTGTTTCTAATCATGTTTATTATTGAATTCTAAATGTTTTTAATGATGAAATAAATGATATGGTATTCAAATCAAATCAAATATACTCTTATTTTCCATACAATAATATAGTACAAAATACAATAAGAATGCAAAAAAAATTGAAACAAATACATTGTATGGAAGGAGGCTACAGCAAGAGCTTTAAGATGTAGCCACCTTTGGGAAAATGTTGGAAATTGTGGTAGATGCAGGAATTGTAATAGAGGGGAGGGGAGCAGGGAGGAATTTTCACTTATGGTGGGTTTATAATGGTTGTGGCTGAGTCAAGAAATTTATGATTATGGCAATTCTAGATTGCATATATATATATCTGTCTCTTATACACATCTTATAACTTAAAAGACCAAGAACATTAAAGATGATTAAGGCAAAATAACACATTTGCCAAACTTGTTTCTCTACAGTCGGGTAAATAATTTCATCTGGTTTCAAATAGCACTAAATATATATAATTCCTTGTGATAAACCAATTATTACTCACTGTTTTTAGTTGTTGACATTTTCGCCTGGCTATCAGTCAGGCATTGTCAGAATCTGTGAAGGGTTTCCGCCGATGTTCGATAGTAGCAGGCCGCATTATTACACAAGTCAGCTATAACAGATATGATGCATGAAAATCACATACCAGACTGGGAGGACATCAATATCCTACATAAAGAACAAGGGTGGCTAAAGCGGAAAATTAAAGAATCAATATGTTTTAGAAGAAATAACACTGCAATCAATGGACGAAGGCGCACATCGCTTCTCCCACCTGTATGACCAACTATTAAAGACGGGTGGAGTGGCCCGCTAAACTTACCATGTGGTTTGTGTAATTTTATCAATGTTGTTTGACAAGGTACATGGTTAGTTTGGCCAAACATTTCCTTAATTTAAATTAAAATTCATCAAGTATATATAATGTAAGAATGTTCAATAGCAAGTTATCATTCTTACGTCACTTACCCATGTGTTGCTTAACAGCAAATTCATTGCTACTTAAATACTAAATGTGTTTTTTTCCTCATTCCATCAACTGTTATTCCAGCAAGCATATTTACCAGCAATGCCACAAGATGACCGCATGGAAGCACAGGCAGTTCTTCACCAAGCAACGGAAGATGACAATCTGACTTGGTATGGTAAGTAAAAATAAAAGGAAATATAATAGTAATCAACATTAAAGGTTAAATTAGAAACTCATTTAAAAGTATCAAAGAAGTTATTAACTTTTTTTTGATCACTAATGTTTGCAGCCTTCTGGGCCACAAGGCCTACAGAGGATAGGTAAGGTAAGATGTCAAGACATTTGCTATAAAAATCTGAATTTATTTCCAGTCAATTTAAGTGTCTATGCCCTAATTTTTTTGCTCCTTTTAGTGGCGTTGAGGAGAATTGATCCAGATCCAAAAAGTACAGCAAAAGTAATAATGTCTACATTCCAGTTTGTTCTCATTCAATTTTTTTGTTGTTACATGTTAAATCTGTGAATAGATGTCATTTAACTATTTTATGTACACAGTGCTTGCCTATGGTGTAATTGGTTAGAAATCGGTTTATCTAACAACATTTGAAAAGCAGCATTTTATGTTTTAGAAAGCATCAAATTTTGTTGTTTCCCAAGATATTTATAACCCTACTTTCACAACCATACAAACAAAATAAGTATTTTTACTCATTCACTGTTTTTGTTTTTTATATAGAATGCAAATGTGGTTATTTATACGCCATAGGAGATGTAAGTACACATTCATAAATTTAGAAAACAGAATTTTGCTATGCAAGAAATTCTTGAGCAACACCAAAACCTAAAATATAATCCACCATTATATACACAAAACAAATCAAATATCATTCTGTTTTTTGTTTATACAAATTTGTTCTGTACCAAAAATAATGAGTCTTACTGAACATGAAAGCCATCTGCTTATGCCAAATACCACAAATGAACTTTGGCATAAGCAAATTTATTTTTTCATTTCCTTCTTGCAATTGAGCTGTGTCGTGTGTCATGTACCTTCTTCACAAGTTTATAATGAAGTGTTTATCATTTCAGTGCGGTCAGCCAGATCAGGAGGGAAATTGCCCAGATTGCAAAAATAAAATTGGAGGTCAATGGCATACAGCATTTCCAGGAAACGAAGTTGCAAACATGTATTTTGATTTTCTATATCATATATAATGTCTAATTTTCAGCAATTCAAATAATTTTAAATAATGCATTATTATTGTAATTAATAAGTGTTGTAACAACTAGATCAAGTTTATTAAACTCTAATCATTTTCACTTAAAAATAAACAATCATTTTTGGGCTTCAAGTCAGCAGTCAATGCATAGTAATGGCGTGCCACTACTGTATATCAAGTTGTAACAAATAAAATGAATGAATGTAAGTTTTTAAAAGTGCCTGTAAAAATGGACATTATCATTTATGTCAAGGAATAAACCAGTTCAATAGGCATTTACTAAAATACTGTCAAAAATAATGACGACAATACTGTCTAAGAAATTGTCTATAATAATAGAAGTTAAATACTACTATAAATACAATATAGATGACAGCCCATAATAGAATTTTAGCAAGCAATGTGCTCCACTCAGAAAAAAGGAACATCATTTTAGAAATTAATTATGTGTGACAAAATTCTAATAGTATAGTAAGCGCGACTCTGCGCTAAA
>NW_022707422.1:0-5064 GCF_011630105.1 Anneissia japonica | reverse complement strand
ATGCACAGGCCATGTACTTGGATGCCCACAAATTCAACATGGTGACCAGATTGTGATTGAACGAGCGATGAACTGCTTGGCAACTGCTGTCGTCCGCTTTTTGTTGCATGCTAGTATGCTGCTGGGAACTGAAAGCCAACAAGGTCCACAGGTTAGGAAATGATCATGAATATTATCAGTATAGTGATTTATTTTGGGGGCTTGCTTTCCTTTTTTGTTTCAGTTTTAAATATTCATTTGTAATATCCGGTATTAACATGTATTATGTTGATTGCAGTAAAGTTTATACTACAGAGTATTTTTTTATAAAGAATTTTCTTTCCAGCCAATCATCAATATGATTAAACCTCATCCACATAATGTGATTGAGTTTCTATGGCAACATCTGCATAATGATGTGAGATTGTTGTCAATAGCAACAGGCAAGAACAGGGATGACTGCATTTTCATCCTTCACAAAGTTATTGACAACCTTTTGCAAAAAACAGTCCCAGGTAAAGACCTAGAATTTAAAATTTTATAACATAAATATTAAAATTATAATTTGAAATAATTCATTTATAATAATGATTATGATAATAATGCAGATATTGATATTATGATGATGATTATGTTGATTATGACAGTGGTTTTGTGTTGCATTTATGTAGCAAAAAATATGTAATATGAGAATTAATATGAATTCCAAAATTTAATGAAAATAATAGTAAAGCGATTCTCAAAGGAGAAAAGTTATGTTTGAATTAGATTAATTTTTACATTAACAACGAGTAACTTTACTTGGTTTTACCAGTCTGTGCAAGGCTTTTGTGTATGTTTGTCGCATGGCAATTTGCGGTAGCACTAGTCGCTTAGGAAGATTTAAGCAGAAAAGTGGCCAGGTTATATTTCCCCAGCAACATTTAATCAGACAAAATTATTTCTGATTTGGGTTAATGTTAGTGTTTCTAAGTTGATGGTTTTTTTTTTACCTTTAAATACTGTATGTTTTTCAAATTTATTTTGAGATTTGTATTGATTTAATGTTCATTGTTTAATTGATTTATGTTCATTGTTTTAATAATGCAAAAGTAACATGTTTCAACAAAAATAATTTCCCAGCACAATTTCAATCTGGCTTTCAACAACTGTTGTCGTCAAAGCAATGTCGAAAAATATGGGAAGAGAACTTTACAGCATTGTACATCACACCTCTGCTCCAAGTAAGGTTAAAATAGATAATAATAATAGAAAATACAATAGAACCCCTATTTAAATTATATTGATTTTACCATTTTGCACAACCAAAAAGTTTCCTGTCCCCTTAATATGTGTTGGCTGTAGTTTTAAAAGATATATTGTCCCTCATTTCACGGAAAAGTGTTTCTTTAAAAGAGACCTAGCAAAATGATTTTTTGTTCTAGATGTGAATTTTGATATGCCATTAATAATAGAATCAACCTTAAATTCGTTTTTTGGCAATTTCTTATGAAGTAATAGGCCAATTTATACAAAAGATCGTGTAAAAAAACCACATAGGTTATCCGCTGCATGCGATCTTTGTGTGCATGCTGTAACTCTTGTTAACAACCGCTGATGCAGTTATAAGCCTATGACTTGATAGGCTGTAACTCTTGTTGACAACCGCTGATGCAGTTATAAGCCTATGACTTGATAGGCTGTAACTCTGGTTGACAACCGCTGATGCAGTTATAAGCCTATGACTTGATAGGTTGTAACTCTTGTTGACAACCGCTGATGCAGTTATAAGCCTATGACTTGATAGGCTGTAACTCTTGTTGACAACTGCTGATGCAGTTATAAGCCTATGACTTGATAGGCTGTAACTCTTGTTGACAACCGCTGATGCAGTTATAAGCCTATGACTTGATAGGCTGTAACTCTTGTTGACAACGCTGATGCAGTTATAAGCCTATGACTTGATATGCAAGTTACAACAATTATGGTTACAGCATTCACGCAAAGATCGTACGTGGCATATACCCTACGCGGCGCTATTTACACAATCTTTTGTTACTTTTTTCGCCAGTTATGTCACAGTAAAATCGTATATAATGGCCTATAACTTCATAAACAATTGCCAAAAAATTATTATAAGGTTGATTCAATTATTAATGGCATATCAAAAATCTCCTCTAGAACAAAAAATCATTTTGCTAGTTCTCTTTTAATAGCTTATCGTTAAATCCTCCTACTTCCCCTACTAACACTTTTTTTTTATACTGTAGAGTTTCTCATGCTACTAAAACTAACTTACAGAATATGTCAAAAAGTGATTTTCAGTAGCTGGTTTGAGTTTGCAATAGGTTGTTTCTCTCATAATATAATAGAGCTCTATAAAAAGAACATTAAATTAAGATGCAAGTTGTAATTTTGTATACTACTGTATATACATTTACCTGTAGTTCATCACTCTTAAACCCAATATTCATAAACAGTGATCAACTATGAAAATGTTTTAATTAATTATGGTCAGATGTCCACTCATGGGGATAGCAATCTTCAATCAATAGCTTACAATTCCATAAATAACTTTATTATAACAAATAATAATAATCAATTTCAAGCAATATAAAAAAGGTGCTATCGATTCCATTCCATTACTCAGTTGTGGAAAGCAGGTCTATATTATATATCATTGATGATTGTATGCCTGTCTCTTATCCCCATCTAGATGTGTATAAGAGACAGATATTCTGGTGTATCATATGCTTCAGTTTCGCCTATTATACACAGCCTGCGTATTGTTGGCACTGTATTCAGGCACAGGGTGGAGGTATGCACTCTATGGAGTGAATGCTCTAGTAATGTTACTATTATTTTTATTATTATCATCATCATATATCATCATGTATGGATATGTTACAGTGATGATCTAATATTTCCTAAGCACTGTAGTGTTTGATATGAATTTATTTTGCCTTTTCACAATTTAGGTGTATGCTTTGGTGTTTTATATATGTTCTATTGAATTCCTTGAACTAAAGAACATAGTAATTGACACTAAGATTGTGGTAGTATGGGCATTCAAAGCCTTTAAATGATCAAAATAGTGGTGTTTGGCAGTCATTTTGAATATTTTATATATTTTTGCATTTCCATGGTAAAAAATGTATGTTATCGTATTTTATTGGATTCCTTGAACTAAAGAACATAGATATTGACACCAAGTACAGGGTAATATGGGCTCTTAGAGCCTTTAAACTGCCAAAATTGTGTCTTTTGGTGGCCAATTGGATTTTCCCAAGTTTCGGCGGGAATGGTTGGAGTGACGTCTTGGTTCCTGCAATTTTTGAAATGAGCATACTCAAAAACCTATGACAAATTTTCATGCTTCTTTCCAGAAGTGCACGCCCAAGTCACATATCCGCCCCACTAATAATGGTAGTGAGAAACCTAATGTCGAAAAAAACAGGTTTACGAGATAGGCTTGCCCAAAGCAATTTTATTGCATTTTCCAGATATTTTGGGTATGCTGAATCAAAAAATGCAAGGGTCCATTTTTTCCGACATTGTCTTGGTGGCCATTTTGGAATTTCAAAATGGCCACCATTTTTACCGTAAAAGTAACCATAACTGCGCTATTAGAGTTGGTATTGACATGATTTTGGTACCAATCCTATGTTTTCAATGTCAACCTGTCCAATGGTGATTTTCATGGATCATAAATGGCAGCCATCTTGAATTTCAAAATGGCTGCCAGTTTAAAAGTAAAATAGTAATTACTGTGCTATTTACAGCAGGTATCAACTTGATTTTGGTAGCAAACCCTAGGTTTTCAATGTCAACCTGTCCAATGGTGATATTCTCACGAATCATAAATGGCGGTCATCTTGAATTTCAAAATGGCCGCCATTTTCACAGTAATAAAAACCATAATTGTGCCATTAGAGCAGGTCAACATGATTTAGGTAGCCAACCCCTATGTTTTCAATGTCAAGCTGTCGAATGGTGATATTCACAGGATCATAAATGGTGGCCATTTTGAATTTCAAAATGGCCGACAAAATTTTTTCCGAATATCTTAGAACTTTAACGTAAATATCGATGAGGTAACTAGATGAACATCTTCCAACAATTGTATCAAATGTGTTAAACCTACTGCAGATACAGACTATATACACATTTTTTTTAAATATCAAACAGTTGATATTCCCATGCAGATTAAATTAAAACGCAATTACTTCGAAAAGAAGAGGTCTCAGAATTAGGTACACAGGCTATTTAATCGGCAAAGACTGTAGAACAAGGCATGCGCAAACTACTTTTTTGTTCACTATAGGTTATTTTTCTATAAAATAAAAGTTGGATCTACTTCATTGGTATTTTTACCATTTGGCAATACCAAAATATACTTGTGGGATTGGGGACAACGTATCAAGTTAATAGAACAAAGGAAAAACCTTGACACAGGTTTTTTCCTTAAGTTTGCTAATGGTTATAGTTTAATATGATCAATATATCAATCATAAATAATGACAGCATCAAAGACACAGATTAACGATTACGATTAGCGAAACGAGTCTCACTTGGCTGGGGGCCGTTCAAGGCCCCCGGTGGGGGTCCAGGGGACGAGGCCCCCTGGAAGCCACAGATATTTGACGAATTATGGCGAATTTTTATTACTTATTTGAATGATAGGCATCGAGTTACTATAATATGACTTCATGTAGGCTATGTTTTTCTAATATCTGCTACTAAAACCAAAACATTTTGAGCAAGAAACAAAGAGTATGTAATGTAACCATCTAATTTATTTTCAAATCCTCATTCTTAAAAAGTGAAATTCTACATTTTGGAAATTTTGCATGAAATATGTTAACCACGCTGTCAAGGTCGAGGTTGCTTCACCTATCATGATGTATTCCAAGCATCATGAGTCTATCCAAACGAGCATTTGTCATAACAGAACGCAATTTATTTTTATTTAGTCTCATTGAACTATTATTATTATTATTATTATTATTATTATTATTATTATTATTATTATTATTATTATTATTATTATTATTATTATTATTATTGTTGTTAACACAAATAGTTCAATGAAACAATATCGTGGCT
>NW_022707421.1:577-773 GCF_011630105.1 Anneissia japonica | reverse complement strand
GCTTTACCTATTAATACACTCTGTAGAAGCAAAGTCCAGTTTTCTTTTGGCCATTTTAAATTACTAGCAATTTTCTCGAAGTGTAAGAAAAATTTATCAACTTCTTTTTCCTGGAAAGGAGGAACAAGCCGGATATGTTTGGTCACATCAAAATTATGACTTGGATTAGAAAAAGTTTGACTTACCTGTACTGCAT
>NW_022707421.1:0-475 GCF_011630105.1 Anneissia japonica | reverse complement strand
TCTAATTTTTGCATTTCTATTTCTTTTTTATTTTGGAGTTCAATTTCTCTTAATTTCAACTCAATATTAGAACTAGTAGTTTCAACATAAGAAGACATTATACTACTATCAAAAATATTCTCATCAACAAAAAAAATTACCAAAATGTTCTTAATCTCCTGTTTTCTCATAGAAGATTGTATTTCACTCACATTACAATATTTTGCTAGCTCTAGTAAGTCATCCTTTTTCAAACTATTAAATACCTCCTGGTTAGGCTCAGCAATAAACTTTTCAGGTTCGAAAACCATTTTAACCGTTGTTGGTTTCACAAAATACAAAGTAAAACAATTCAAAAGAAATTGGGAAACTCTAAAAATCAAAATTTTATCAAAGTAAAGAAAATATGAAATCTTAATTTAGTCGCTTAACGGATGACCCCCCATTTTCTGTTACGACATGTGAAGATGAGATAACAGAAAGTGTGAGACCGACA
>NW_022707420.1:0-663 GCF_011630105.1 Anneissia japonica | reverse complement strand
ATCTACTGAACTGTATCTAACATTATTTATAATTATTTATTTTGGAAATTACACCTTTACATCGAAGGAACACATAGAAGTGGTGCATCTATATGAAGGCTATAATCTATAAAAGGCAAATTGGGGTTTGTGTGTCCGGGATGTTCTCCTTTGTTACTGAGCCGATTTCAACCAAATTTTCACTGAATTTCCACATTTGAAAAATTATTGATTAGCCCTTGCTGTATGTTGAAATATTTAAGAAACAAATACATTAAAAATACTTTTATGCCCACCCAAATAATAAAACGATGATTATTGAATAAACACAGGCTTGATCTGTAATGTACAAATATTTCCGTTTATTGTTTTAATGCTTCCATTAATTGATTTTGCTAATAAGATTATGATGATGATTTCTCTCAATTCTTTAATGACATTGATTCAGCTAACGAAAATGATGATGATGACGACGACGACAGCTACGAACACAGACGTTCAGTTTTGATTTCAGTTCCACCATAACACCAACGATGACAACTAGAGCACCAATGTAGTAGTAAAACCTTATTTATTCACGAAGCACAAATCAACAAATGTAATGCTGTTTTTCATTGTGGTACCTTACTTACAATTAACATAGATTACACAGTACGGTACATAATCAGAAAGCAAAAGTTAAAC
>NW_022707419.1:0-980 GCF_011630105.1 Anneissia japonica | reverse complement strand
TTAATTATTGTTAGATATATATTAATTAGTTATTGATATATACCGTAATTAGTATTACATATCGATTTAATTATTTATCATCAAATCAGTTTAATTAGTACCGTATTTATAAAATGATAGATAATAATGATTATTAATATAAGTTTTTGCTTAGGTTAAAAGTTGAATATGTAAATATATGTGGTCCTTTTGATTATGCCCCTAGCGACCCACAGATGCCACATTAAGCGTTAAGCACTTCTTCCATGATGATATTGATGCTTTGGGTGTCTCTGTCTAAATAAATAATAAATTATGACATTGTACACTCTTTTAATTAAAATTTTTTTTGTTTACAATTTATTAATACAGGTGATAGTCAGATATTTGCTTTGTATGCAAAAGATTCAATTCATCTTAGCCCAGCTGAAACCGGTATGACAATAATGAACTTAATTTACTTTACTTTTCAATGGCAATAAACTCTTTAAATTAGTGAGAGCATTAGGTGTAGTGATGTCTTATTAGACCCATATATGGGCAGGATAATGTCATATCATGATGGTCATATCACATCCATATATGAACATAATGATGTTATATCACTACTACTGTAAAATTAATCAGCATGATGTCATGTTTTTTTGTTGTTTTTTTTTTTAAATATTTTTTAGTTTCTATTTTTTTTTAATTGTGTTATTATATTATGTTATTTAACCCCAGGTGGGACCCTGTCGGGTACTCCCCTCCCGTGTCAGGAGGGTTCTGAAGCTCATCATATGGGCAGGGTCGCTCATCTCCCTGTCAGGTCACACTATACCTAATGTACAGTGTATACCTGACGATTACCAAACCTAATTGCATTACGCCACATGATATATCAACAGTATTTTGTGTGTTAGTTTTCAATTTTGATTGTAAAATTTTAATGTATTTTAATATACTTTTTGTGTTTTACTTCTTGTATTCTTCTTCCCCTTGGTGGGGTTTATTTTGAATAA
>NW_022707418.1:0-812 GCF_011630105.1 Anneissia japonica | reverse complement strand
GCATTTTACAAGGACAGTCACCAGTCCTACATATATGAATATGATGACAGTAGAATAATGGGGTGTTCAGTACAGCACGGTCGACTTTGGCTTAAAAAACTACGGTATGACAGTCGACAGAAGACGGGAAATGCAATTTACTACCTCTAAAATCTTACAACTATTACCAATGTATTTTATTTAAAGGCTGGTATACTTATATCATATTGAAATATTCCACTAAAACCGGAGAACTTTCGTCCAAATTGCTACACATTGTCACTTTGCTCGCGACATTGTTTACATTAGTTACCGAGTTTACAAGAACGTTTGTGATTGGCTAATAGCGTCTCATCAATGCTTAACAGGTATGGTAAATGTGCTGTGATTGGGTACTGCTTTCGTGGGCGACATTATTTTTTCGAAGATAAATTCTCATTTTTGGTTACAGTTTCCCCAAATTTACGATTGCCGACAATTATATTATGTTTCAATAAAATAGTATTGACATTTTTGTGCGAATGCCAAGTAGCGCGGATCGGTGGGTCACAGATCGGTGGGTCACAGAAGCCGTTTTTGGAGCCTCAACCCACGGTCGATAGGAAGATTGAGATTGAGATCACGCCAGGCGCGAGTCGGTGCAGATGCGGTCACATTACGAAAATCTCACCCGCGGTGAGTCAAGCCAGACTTGAAACTCTAGTGTGACCGTAGCCAATAACAATTGTTATTAACATAAAAAATTACAACAGTAAATCATTAAAATAATAGAAGAGATTCTAAGACTTTAGATGGCTGACAGTTTGGCATACCTAAAACTGCTTACCAAATAA
>NW_022707417.1:0-924 GCF_011630105.1 Anneissia japonica | reverse complement strand
ATCATTAACGTTATTTGGATAGACAAATTATTATTTTTGGTCTGATGTCATAACCCACCCCCTCCCCGATGGCGTCAACACTACTATGTGTGTGTAAGCTTTAAACCGGCTTGCAGTGATAACAGTTTTAAAATTTGTATAAAGAAAATTGGAGTAACATATAAACGGAAAATCAGCCCAACCGGGGCTTTTCCCAGTAGGCCTATAGCCTAGTTGCTTGCTGTATTGTTTTATCATTAACAGATATCTATATCACTGGAATTGCAATAAATAAATGTTACATTATATTGAGTATGTATGTTGCTACTGGGCCACAATAGAAATTATTTTTACAATTTAAGTTTACACATTATTTGTGTATACTGAAATATCTATACTGCTGTTCTATTATATATGGCCTATTACTGTACCGGTATAGATTTGATGTACTATATATTCTATATTTTCAAATTTGAGATTTGGAATAAATAAATAAATAAATATAAAATAAATAGATAAATAAAATACACGCAGAGCAGCCGCTTTGACAAAATAAATTATTAATACTATTTGAACCCTACACACAGGCTGCATGCAAATAATAATCATAGACCTAAATACGAATTGACGATCGAAAATAGATTCTATGTCAATTTTAAAAAAAAATGCGTTCACTATTTCTGTTTTAACAGCTGGTGGCGGATTTTATTCTGCTAGCAGCAATTGTATTCATTTCCTAGGCTAAGCTATCGCTGCTGTAGTTATTATTATTAGCTTTTCCACGAAAAAGCTTGAAAGGTAATCTGTCATTCTATGGGCGGTCTTTCGATGATGTCATTGCACAGTCCTAAGTTGTGATTGGTCAACTCAATGATTATGTGATTCGTCTGATTGTGTGCGATACTCGACACACACCGTGGGCCATTCTTGTAAGCAAAGGAAGTG
>NW_022707416.1:0-663 GCF_011630105.1 Anneissia japonica | reverse complement strand
AAACTCTCACCCTTTAACAAACTCTCCCCCTTACAAATTCCCCCTCCCAGAATGTACCAACTTGCCCTTTAACAAACTCTCGCCCTTTAACAAACTCTCCCCCTTACAAACTCCCCATTCCTGAATGAGCAAAATCTGTAGCATATTGTATTTATTTTATTGAAATTATTTTAGCAGACCGTATGCCAGTGTACTTAATTACCTTTGGTTTGAAACTCCAAGACTTATACAGCAAATCCTGTGGTGGGTACCGGATGTTTTAGACCCAAAATCAGCGGAATTCAGTAACGGATCGTTAGATGCTAATGACAACTGATCCAGTAATGGACCTCTAGTCATAACATATTTCATTTTTGTTTTAACTTATAATTGTAACAAGAAAAATTTATCCGCACCAATATTGAAAATACTATTTATCCCATAATAGTCTTTGCATATACTGTGTTTGTAACTTTCTGCCAACAAAGAATTTATGTAAACCATCTGTTAACACTCTACCTGTGTTTGATAACCAATGCTTGACCGCCAAACACGGAGATCTCCGTGTTTCAGGTTTTTTTTTAAACGGAATCTGATGGGGTAATTACCGATATGTACTAACAATTTGAACACTATATTCAGTCTGGACCGTAAGTATTTCACTATTTGTTTGTTTAAAATACT
>NW_022707415.1:0-594 GCF_011630105.1 Anneissia japonica | reverse complement strand
CTCAGATTTTCTTGAAACTCGGATATAATGTGCACCAACATGTCTGACGAACAAACCCAAAATTTAACTTGCCAATTCCAAGTCATTTAGAAGTTACGGCCATTTGAAATTTTAGGGTCATACCCCTTTTTAGCTATCAATTATGACATGTTTGTAAAGTTGCATTTTCAATTAGCCATATCTTCAAATAGAATAAAGATAATTAACTGAAAATTGATATCTAGACTAACTTTTGGCTGTAGAACAGGAATATGACATGACTTTTGGTATACCGGACCCCGTTACGAAAATATTGGTTCGTAAACACCCTAACTTATTTGGTTACGTAATTTTTCTTCCATTTTTAGACCAAATTAAAATACCCAAATCAGTTATTAAATGGGTCTTATGCAACAAATTATTAATATGTACTTGAAAATGTTTCACCACAAAAAATTCCGGATTTTTAACTTATCATTTTAGGGGGTAATCGTAGGTCAAAAGGTCATTCGGAACAAAAAATGCACAAAAATGCCTCATTTTCACGGTGACCTTTGACCCTGTAGGCAAGTACGCTTGTTGTTAAAACTTGCACCATTAATTAATTTATATATG
>NW_022707414.1:0-888 GCF_011630105.1 Anneissia japonica | reverse complement strand
GTACCTGTTGAAGTAAATTGTCATTAATCGCATACCGTATTGAAGAGAGTGGGTACTTTGGATCTAGTAACCGGCCTTACTTTATATTTACAGTACTGTGATTAAGTGACATAGGTTTATGATTGTTTTTGACCGACTGCGTTATGGTCATTAAGTCTTCTTTAAGTCTTAATGCGTCGCACGGAGTTTTAATTATGCGAACCGGAACTGAATCACCTGTATAAACTGCTTTCATTACAGTTGAATTGACAGTTGAATTGACATTGACATTTGACAGTTAAAGCTCTACTCTGATGATCAATGACAACCGCTTGTTCTGTCGATTCAGAACGGTTAAGAACTTTATATATTATTATTACCACTAAGGCAGCTTACATGTATATAGATTAAAAAGGATAGGTCCAAAAGGAAACCCGGTTGGACCCTCAATAGAACATCTTTCTATGTGGAAAGTAAAACTTGGTAGTACTTCGATTGGTCAGAAATGATTGTAACCAACTAAGTAGACCAATAAAATCATATTTTTGTAAGTCATTAATAAGAAGAGAATGTCAAACTAGGGAAGTATAAAAACCATACCTCCCTTGTCAAGCTCTGTCAAATGCTTTTGAGTAGTAGGCCTACTACTACATAATATGTGAAAAATAATGTTTTGTTTAAACATGAAAAAAAGGTATAAGAATACTGATTAATCTCAGATACGAAATATAAATTAATACAGTATTGAAATACAGGCCCTCGTGTTGGAATTCAATTTATTTATTATTTATTTATTTATTTGAACATACACCTTTTAAACGGTGGCACTCAATATCAATTTGTACGTTCGTACAAACAAAAAAAGGGTAAAATTTAACAAACAAAATAAATAACAATCGACTGTATAAA
>NW_022707413.1:0-1289 GCF_011630105.1 Anneissia japonica | reverse complement strand
TATATGTCTAGCCTATAATAAAACATTAAATCCTGCATTATTTATTTGTTGAAATTTATTTACTCAAACTGACAGCCATTTCATTGATTAAGGTCGGCGCGGATGAAAAAGATCGGAACCTGGAGGATAAACAAGGCGATTCTAGGCCTGCCTTGCCATGGAGTTGTTATTTTGATAAACAACTTAAATAACAATTCCTGGTCTTGTTTATGACATTTTAAGGCTGAGCGAGCGCCATAGTATATTGGCTTAAGATAAGAAATTTGGTTCAATTCTCTATGACATCGTGGAAATCACATTTTTCGTGAAATTTTCGGGATATTTAAAAAAATCAGGAGATTATTAATAAAAATCGGGAGGGCGGGAGACGGCCTAAAAAATCGGGAGAAATCCACGATTTTCGGGAGACTTGGGATCTCTGTGTAGGAATAATAATACCTCTACGTATGTACCGATTATGCAATATTTATAGAAACGATGATAATTATTTAATATTTTCTTTTTTTTTTTTTTTTCAAATTAGCTTCGTTAATATTAAATAAATATGGGTTACAACAAAATTTATGGTGCCTGACATATCAACTTTTATTACAATTTAAAAACATTCTCTTCACATTTTTTTCTTACAGAATTCCATAATACAAGAAACAAACCAGTAGCAAGTCAAGTGACCATCTTAACAAATAAAATAGTTTCACTTGGAAAAAATTATCGAACTTCAGAACGATACTTTCCTATATGTATGTGGATTATGTTTTCTACTATTAATGTCACAATATGCCTGATAGTTAATATATTTCACATGTTCGTTCATTATAATTTGGAACCTTCATTGTTAATCCTATTTCTACATCCTATCTTTGGTTGTTATATTTTGACAAAGTAATCTCCTTTATTATTATCAGGAAAAACTCTAAATTGATTGGTATCAATGGCAAATTATAAAAATTAATAAATCAGAAATGTTTTATTTCACAATGATAATAATAATATAGATTTTTGTATTCAACATTTAAAGCAGTTCTGAGCTAATTTTTATTTAATAAATAATACCCAAAATGAGCAAGTGTGGTACTATTATTATATAGATTCTGTTGAAATTTAGTCTTACATATGACACTTAATCCTCCTTTTTCTGTATGCAGTTCAAATCAATTAATAGTATTATATGGTTAGTAATTTAAAAGATATTTTGATTTTTTGAAGCCTTCCTTATCCTGCTTCTGGAGAAAAAAAGTGTTGAATTGAAATTACCTGTCACCTGGGTATTCAAGTCCTTCCTCGTCCTT
>NW_022707412.1:0-1216 GCF_011630105.1 Anneissia japonica | reverse complement strand
CTTATTGAATAACCTAACTTTTTTTTAACTTTTCGATTACTCTTTTGCTTAATCATATATTAATTTCTGTATCTTTTCTTTGTTACAGGCATACCCGGCACAATTTTAATTAAAAACATTCTGTACTTGGCCCATATTTTATCTTAAAATTTGTTCTTATATATTTATTCACATTGTACTTTGTGCTCTCTCTTTCATTGTTGTTGTTATATTTATGGACGAAAATAAATTTCTTTTGAATTGAAATTGAATTGAACCGGAAATGGCACTCTCAGACCTACATTTAGTTATATAATTTTTCTTTTTTCTCCATTTCTTTCTTTTTATAATTTTAGGAGGGGGAGGGGGCTCGCTTCTCCCCCACATGGTGTTAAGTACTCTAAATAAAGTAATATACAAGGGTGTATCCAGGATTTTTTTTGGGTGTGTCATGATCATAATTTTTGGACCTTTTCACAATGAAATAACAGCAAGATGTGATTTAAATCACATCTTGCAAGATCTTAGATCTTGGCAGGCTCAGTTTCAGAATTACTGAAATTGAGATAGATTACGTCACGCAATTGGCAAGGTTTTGGACTTATTGCTGGTACCTCATCAATGCTTTTTTTTAATTTATGTCATTGTCAAAATGCTCTATAAAAACATGTCTTTAGAAAAAACCTGAACCTTTAAAAAACTTTTTTTGGGGAGGGGGGGGGGGGGTCGTACGACATACGCCCATGATATAAAGACAATATATTACATTATATAACTCAACGGAACAGATTTTATTCTTTCCTCGTAGTTTCCCACATGGGAATCTCCACTCCTGCCTTGAACGTCAGCATCGCCACACAGGACGACAGTGTAGGGAACACCACATTTCCCCCTCTCTAAAAGAGGAAACTATAATCTCAGTAAAAATATAACATTGTACATTAACTCAGTTACTATAACTTTAAACATTTCTGTTATCTACTGGTACCCATCATAACACAGTCACAAGTCCATCTAGGTGGATTCCTAACTCTCCTACCCATTGAAGAATGTGAATGTTCTGACTGGGTTGGATTGTTGTTTATTGAATCGTCAGCAGTTGGAAAAACTATCAAGTCACTACTGTGATCATCACGATCATCTGTAAATAAATGGATTCAGGACTTTCTTCCTTCTTTCAGATAGAAAACAAAGAGTCATCTATAGAGGTGAAACTTCTAAATGGAAGAGTGTAATA
>NW_022707411.1:0-1027 GCF_011630105.1 Anneissia japonica | reverse complement strand
TAGGCCTATGTTAAATATTTATGAAAAAATAATATAAGGTAAGTATAAATTATCATAATTTAAAATTTTCTAATAACTTGTCTGAAGCCGTGATACTTTACATCCTTAAAACAATTAATTCCCATTCTAAATCAATGTATTAGTTAATATAATGAAAATAATAAATGAAAATATTATAGGTAATTAAACTGTTTGAAGTGATCATTATGGAATGATAAACATACGCACACAGTACATACAAGGTTAGCATATCATGCTGATAGCAGTGATAGCCCACCATTTCAATAATCAACAAACAATGACGTAATATTGTATAATAATAGTAATAATAATAATAATAATAATAATAATAATAATAATAAAAATAATAATAATAAAAATAATAATAATAATAATAAGATAAAGCGTGAACTTGCCTAAATGCTGTTGAACTTTCTTCCCTCAGGTCATTGGTAACTAAAAGTAAACATATATTTATCAATTATTGGCATCAACCCAAAAATATTAATTTAAGAAAAGTTAATAAACAATTAATATATAGAATCCACAAATAAGCTGCAGTCATACAGGCAATACAAAAATAGTATTCATGCCTAAGAATCATTAGGCCTAGTAAAAATAATTAGATTAAGCCTATGTGCCAGTACCAGGGCAAATACAGGGCCGCTAGCATGAGACAGACAAGGCACATTTGCCTCATCTATCATCATGATATTCCCAGGATTGTTCTTGATTTAAAACAATGAAAAGGAGTATTTGTCATTAAATGCTTCGCAGTTCAATACACACTTAGGCCTAGGCCTACGGCACAGGATAACTGTAGAACTAGGCCTAGCTAGGATCCGTATTTAGATAGAACCATGTCAGAAAACCAAAAAACCTGACGTAAAATAACACCAACAACAAACTATTGCAGAAAACAGATTTTTTTTCCCCGAGGGCATGAGCATTAGACCCTTAATTCTCAGTGCGCCTTTGTGCTCCCTTTGCTAGAAACTCTGTTCCTACTTTTCTTTTTCAACCCTCT
>NW_022707410.1:0-699 GCF_011630105.1 Anneissia japonica | reverse complement strand
ATTTTCATACTTATTCTAGCTTCCAAGGACGTAAGTTACATATTTATTTTAGTACTTCTTACTGGTGAATTGTCCCGTGCTTTTTAATCTTTAGTACAGAGGTCTTATATTATTAGGTCTGAACACAATGAATTGTTTAACTGTGTATCATAGGCCTACTGAAGTGATACTTTTAGGCCTACTTATTTCATTCCCGGATTATTTTGTATAGCTAACTTGCAACTTATTTTGGGGTTGAATTCACATGGTAAAATGAGACCGATGTTATCTGTTCCAATATCTGGAAAACCATAATGAATAGTCATAGAAGTTAAATCAAATTCGATAACAAAATTTTAGGGGGGATATAAACTTTGTGTAGGGAACTTCCGTTACTTCTTATGGGTGAATCGTCCCGTGCTTTTAAATCTTTTGTACATATGCCTTATATTATTAGGTACTGAAAAAAATGAGCCTCTTAACTATGTAGGCATATAGACCAAACTGAAATGAAACTTTCAGGCCTACTTAGTTTATTCGAGATGAATTTGTATAAGCTAATTAATTCGAACTCATTTTGGCATTGGATTCATATTATTGTAAAATGAAATCGTCGGCGCTATCTGTTCAGAAAAACCATAATAAATAGAAATTGGAAAAGTTAAATCAAAAATTAAATATTTTAATTTGTTGAGGAATATATTTTCTTGTTCTACTTAA
>NW_022707409.1:0-650 GCF_011630105.1 Anneissia japonica | reverse complement strand
CCAAGACACTGTTCGCGTACTACACCAAGAGCTGTTTTCGTTTTTTAAGGCGACTACGACGACGTAGCACACGTACGTAGGCCGGAGCGGAGTTATTCGACCATTGTTTTATTACCAGAGAACAATGTTCCCTTGTTTTATATTTGAAAAAGGAAATGTGAAAAAAACTTTAGTCAAATACTGTATACAAAATAAAAAGTTTCCAGAAAACACTGAGTGACGTTTCGCTGTTGGCTGGGATCTACCTGGCTAGGCCTAGCCTAGCCTAGGTGTCAAAAGAGTCGTTAACCGAGAGAAGAGGGGTGTCAGGCCTGCTCAGGCAATTTGCCAAATGCAACGATGATGTACAAATAAATAACAATTTTAAACAGAGGTATAGCAAGGCTTGATCCACGATATCAAGGGCGGATGCCCTAGCTAGCGGCACGAGAATGTGTTTTCTCACCTGATGATCACCCTGACAAGGCTAGGCTAGCCTAGGCCTAAGACTAAAGCCCTTTTTTCACTACATCCCCTGATTTACCTAATTTTATGGTGACTATTCATTCCTCATTTATTGCATGTGTATAAATAGGCCTTCATAAGACATTTAATTACTCACTTGTTTTAATAATTAATTCATTATTAAACGAACAATGCTCGATCGCGGA
>NW_022707408.1:0-685 GCF_011630105.1 Anneissia japonica | reverse complement strand
TACGAACCTCTAGTACCAAGTGGTATTCGTTAAAAAAAAATTGTAAACTACTGTAGAGAAGGTGTCAGTTTCTACTGCCTAACCTAGCCGACCAGTATGAACCAACGACCAGTGCAGCAGCGTGTTCTATTGCAATCTAAGTGGTAGATTCTCTAGGCCCTGGCCCTAGCTACATTTACCTTCGATAAAAAACGAATTATTTTAATCGCTAGCTAGCATTCTTCCATTTAACAAAATATTGTTTTAATTATCATAAAAACTTATGTATACTTTATGGACCTTTCTGTCATGTTTTGTTGTTTTTAGATCGCTCAATTGTGTTGTTTACATGCACTTCGCGAAAATCAACCTTCGCGGTGTCAAATAAGTTGCTGACTTTCACACTCTCCCCTAGAAAACCCGCCCTTGGAAACTTGCCCCATAAAAAAATGTACACTAGCTAGACCATGAAGTTTTCAAAATAAAAATTGTAACCTTTGGTAATCAACTACATTTTCCACATACATAGACATTTTTGAAACTTTATTAAAAAAAACCTAAACCATAATTCACCACTATAGACACTTTTTGACAAAAATGAAAAATTACGACTTTGTTACCCAATGAGAAGTGTTCTAATACACACACTTTTTTATTTCGTCATCGTAAACATGTGCGCTCATTTGAACGACTGGCGTTGGTGGTA
>NW_022707407.1:0-1349 GCF_011630105.1 Anneissia japonica | reverse complement strand
AAGTAACAAAATAATAAATATTGTGAAAAAAGCAAAAGTAACAGTATAAATGTAATAGGCAAAAAAAAAAACAAAAAACGAAGACTAAGCAAAAGATTAGCCTTTCAAGAACTCCAAGGGTCGGCTTTTGAAAGAAAAATTAAGGTGAATTGTGAATAGATAAAGGAAGCGCGTTATAGAGATGTGTGGGGCTTTGTAACTGAAGGATAGTTTAAAGATTTCAAGTGTAGGTCTGGGAACAAGAAGATTTCCATTAGTTATTTGGTGAGTGGTCATTCTGTTATGAGCTTTGATTTTGGTCAAGCGGTGGCATAGTTTGTGGGGCGAGAGAGTTCGCTGAGTTGTTGGGAAGGCAACCTAATTAATTGTAGTCAAGTCTTTTATGTACGGGCAAGTTTAAAAATGGTCTGCTGTAAGGTGGATGATAAATGGATGTTTAAGGATTATACGAAAGTAGTGTCGGCGATGCATTTGGCCCTTTCGTAAACACACAATGCCAACCCCTGTCTCTTATACACATCTAGATGTGTATAAGAGACAGTTATAGAGATGTGTGGGGCTTTGTAACTGAAGGATAGTTTAAAGATTTCAAGTGTAGGTTTGGGAACAAGAAGATTTCCATTAGTTATTTGGTGTGTGGTCATTCTGTTATGAGCTTTGATTTTGGTCAAGCGGTGGCATAGTTTGTGGGGCGAGAGAGTTAGCTGAGTTGTTGGGAAGGCAACCTAATTAATTGTAGTCAAATCTTTTATGTACGGGCAAGTTTAAAAATGGTCTGCTGTAAGGTGCATGATAAATGGAAGTTTAAGGATTATACGTAAAGCTCTGTATAGTTTGAGCCCCAGACAGAGCAGCAATAATCAAAGCGGGTGAGAAATAAAGCATTATAAAGAACAATGAGAGTACGTGCGTGCAAGAAGAAATACAATATAGTTCAGTTTTTTACAAAGAGTAGAAGTGTGTGAATTCCATGTTAGGGTGTTGTCAATGGTAACTCCAAGATGTTTGTGAGAGGTAACAAAGATAATAGGATGGTTATCGATAGTAAGTTTAAGGGTAGTTAGAAATTGTTTTGAGCTTTTCTACAAGACCAATTAGCATTGATTTAGTTTAAGCCATAGAGAAAGGCGGTTAAGGGGTAGGTTAAGTTTTTGCTCGAGTAGTGGTAATGTGGTGTTACTGTAATAGATGATGTTATCATCAGCATACATGTCAGTGTGTATAATAAAATCAATGTTAGTAATAAAAGATGGAAGATCATTAATATATAAAGAAAACAATAGAGGTCCTAACGTAGAACCTTGAGGAACTCCAGCTAGTAGGGCAATTCCATGACATTTTTCATATTT
>NW_022707406.1:0-786 GCF_011630105.1 Anneissia japonica | reverse complement strand
TAATCCCCTTGTATTACTAGTCCGCATTAAGGTGTATCTCTTGAGGATATTATCAGAAATACACAGTAATTGCTGTTAAACTTCAAAGACTATCGGTTTTTTTTAGTACTTGTACTCATTAGTGTATTTTAAAATTTATAATAAATCTAGTAAATAATAAGTCAATATTTTTATAAAACGGAGTCCACATTTGTCTTAGTGTTTATAAAATATGATTTTAAAGTATGATTTTGTTTTCTGTTTTTTTTTTGTTTTTTTTTTAAATGTGTTGTTTTTGATGAAGTATTCACAAAACTTTACAGGCTTCCTCAATTTTCTTCAATTTCCTTCCAAATTTAATTCCAAATTTCTTGACATTCATTGATGTAACATTGATTTTCACTCAATATATGCCAATAATATTTTTACTCTCTCACTCATTACATTACAAGGCAAAGTTATATTAGTCTTAATATCCAAATGTACAATTCCCGTCTCGAGACTGAACTGCCGATGACGGTGCGTCAGTAGCCTTTGCAATCAGAGATGTACCTGCGGTTCTGTTGAAATTTTTTTTTAATAGGCCTTCCCATCTACGCAAACTATTACAGTCATTTTTTAAATACAAATAGCAACAGAAACTGACGACACAACCTACGGCCAACTGACGACGCAACCTTCGGCCTACTACTACTAGCCAAGCAGTAGAGCCAGGGTATTCCACATTTTATGTCGAAAAATACGGTGCCTTACGCTGAAGATGGTTAGGCTATATAGTATCGAGATATCGTATCAGTACATGTTCTA
>NW_022707405.1:0-557 GCF_011630105.1 Anneissia japonica | reverse complement strand
ATTCCAATTGGGTGGTTTATGTCCTGGGTGGTTTATGTCCTGGGTGGTTTATGTCCGTATACCCTTTCCAATACCTTGGACTGTCTTGAAATGACCAATTGCAATGAATGACCCCTCATTTTAAAGATTACATACTCAGGTATCTGAAAATACCAATAACTTGAAGTTCAATTTTTGCTCCAACTTAGACATTATGCCACAACATGCCCCATATATATAGTAGTCATGATGTGGTCTGCCATCAGTAGCACTTGCAAAGCTACAAAAAAATATGGAGTGGCAAAATCATCACAACAAGAGTACGGCTGATACATACTTTAGTGTTAACTGTTCTTATTTACGGTGCAGAAACTTGTACTTTAAAAAAAGAGGATAAAAGGGCAACTTGAAGCATTTGAGATGCGCTGTTATCATTTCATTTCATTTATTTCTTTCTCTATCTATCGACCCTTTTCGGGATATGAGAGCAACAGCACAAAGCAATTTATACTAAACAGAAGTGAGATGAAGTACAATTAAATTAGAACATTAACATTATTTCTTTAACAAAATGAGCA
>NW_022707404.1:0-539 GCF_011630105.1 Anneissia japonica | reverse complement strand
CTGGAGAAATGAGATATACTCATTTGTGGGGGAGTGTAGAAACGGTTGCGTTTCTGTAGAGTTTTATAATTGAAAATAGGTGGCGCACAGCAAAATGCCCAGTTGTCAGAACCACGCTAATGATCGTGTTGCTATGTGAGGATTGGGTATGTGTAATGACAGGAGCAAACGGTACATAATTCGACCGTTTCTAAAGTTATTGGTTAGAATCCTAACCAACGGATTAAATGTAAGTTTATAAGAGTAATTTGTAGGGCAGTGATGATAATTGGTTTACAATAACAAGAGGTGGGAGTATCTCTCCATTATAGGCCTAGACCTAGCTAGGTATTACTGTCATACACGGTGAGGCCGATGTGCGTTGTGTGTATTACTAGGCCTACTACACTATGAACGGGAAACGTGCGATTGGGCTCTGACCAGGATCATAATTATGAGCTTAAGTTGATTTAGTCCTAATCAGTATTGGTACTTAGGCTGCTATAAGATGATTGTTGTAATTATAATTCTAACGCTTGTTGGTAATGTTGGATTTATAT
>NW_022707403.1:0-877 GCF_011630105.1 Anneissia japonica | reverse complement strand
AACGCTCGCGTTATTACGCGCGCACAAAAATATAATGTACATAACATTTAACCATGACCTGAAGTCTATACCCACTAAATATGATTCAGAAATCACGACTGATTAAGGTGATTATGGGGTCATCAAAGGCTGGACGAAAGAAAGTTGAGGGGGTAAGCAAAACCCTATATTTTGACCATGATGACGTCATCAAAATGTAAAAAATTGCAACATATATGAAAGACAATTGCCTCAGCTACAACATACTCAAAGTGGGAAGACAATTCATCAAAAATAAACGAGATACGCTCAAATGCGCATGTGCTAAAATGAGGTCATCGATAATATTCAGTTTGTTGAATTCAGATGGCAATATGATGACGTCATAATGTCCGATCAGCCATTATGACCTATAAAATCATATTTGCAACTCATCTGCTTTCAGAATATGTAATAAAAATTGGGTGTCACCTTTCATCCTAATGAGCTGTAACTGTTTAAAATTAGGCCTGATTTTAGCAAAATTTCACTGTATATCGGCATAAATGCGCACGAAGGTCACTATGTTTGATGTGTGCGTACGGCATTATTATTGGCCATAGAGTGATTGAAAAGATTGGAAACTTGTCAAAACAATGTCAGGAAACCAAAATTTGCCAAAAAAAACTATTTTCTAGCTTCCATACGTGCTGCGCGCTTAAAAATGCGCACGCGTAGTGGTAAATTTAAAAAAAATTTGAAATGCTCAAAATGGCCTGAAACATGCTCTAATTTAATCTAAATGTGATTTCAAGCATTTTAAAAGTTTGACGCATGCGTACACGCTTGTTATTACGCGCACGCGTAAAATTTTGGTAAATTACATTTAACATTGACTTGAAGTTAATGCTCACTTAAT
>NW_022707402.1:0-1144 GCF_011630105.1 Anneissia japonica | reverse complement strand
ATATATACATATTATACATGTATATATATGTATATGTATATATATGTATATATATGGCTATATGTAATGTAATAAATAATGGGGCTTATATAATATAAACATATATATATATATACATATATGTATATATATGTATATATATATATATATGTATATGTATGTAGGGCCTATATAATATAGGCATATAGGTCTTTGGAATTAATAAGATATATTATGTATACATTATGTATCTATTTTGTTTATATAGGCTATAATACGGTGTATGTACTGGATATGGAATTATAATAATATAGGCCTATATTTTAGTTTTCAGCCACACTTTCGTCACTGTTTCACCGATTAATTAACAATTAATGCAGGTCCGTAACATAGCTTATAATTACTATTGCAAAAACATCAATGTAAAATTAACTAGGCCTTGGCATACATTCAGAATGCGTTATCAATCTACTTTGATGTTATTATTTCTAAATTGTATGTGATCAAACGTAAATGTTTACAAAAACAACTATCAATAGGCCTATATATTTATTTGATGACCTTTCAATTTTGGTATTCCATAATCTAAACTCAATTGGTACGGTCAACAAAATGAATGACGTAGCAGCTTATTTCATGTTTAGTTAGCTGCCGCCCTTATTTGTTTATTTAACAAATGATACATAGGCCTACAGAAAAGTTATTATCCCCAAGAACATGGTTCAATCATACTAGATTCAATAGTGATTCAATCATTGAACTATGCACTACCAGGTTCGGTAATGTTTGTACACGTAGCGTTAAAATATTTTTGGGAAACTATAGCGACCACCTTGAAATTAATTGTCAACATATGATATAATTACCCTATTTGTTCGAATAAACGCCCTGCTTTGAATAAACACTCCTTCGATAAAACTGCCTAATTTATAATAGACGCCTCCTCCTCGAGTCAAAGAAACGGCATTTATTTTTTCCTCGAACAACCGCTCCCTGAATGAGCATCATTCTCAACACATTCTAATAATATTCTACTCCAGTAGAAGTCTTTATCATCACGCAGTAACACATTTTGATGATAATTACAGTACTTTGATTGATGTTCAACATTTACAGTGAAATTAAGGGTCGTTTATTTGAGTACATATACGTATCTATTTTGCAC
>NW_022707401.1:0-878 GCF_011630105.1 Anneissia japonica | reverse complement strand
ATAATACTGTTCCCTGTACTCCTTGGTATGCCCTTAAAATAGTTGCTAATAAAATGACAGATTTTTGTTATATTAAATTGTCTGTATCATTTTCTAACCCCTTTCATCTATTTGCAAATGGCTGTGTAAATGTCTGTAATACAGCATTAATATTAAAGAAGATCCACTATTTGACAGATTTAAGTAATTATGTGTTGAATTGAAACAATATTAAAATTGTAAAAAAAAAATTATGTTTCTCTTTCTTTTCTTGATAGTTATTAATCTCTTTGGAATTTTCCCAAAATGTTTAAATCCATTCTATAAAATTGCATGGTTCTACCAAAAAAGCCAAAAATAAAGTAGTGACCCAGGGATTTTATTACTAGTCTTGCAGTTATAATAATCCATTCTCCAATGAATGAAAACTTAATTCCAATTTGCTCTGTAAACCAATAAATGAATCAGTTAGAAAGGTGGTAACTGAAGGCATGAGACAATCAATTTTTGCTTACTTTCCATTTCAAAGCATCTATCTTTTGTTAAAAAATAAGAAATGGGAAAATCTATTTCTCTACAGTTAATAATACTGTTCCCTGTACTCCTTGGTATGCCCTTAAAATAGTTGCTAATAAAATGACAGATTTTTTTTATAATTGTCTGTAACATTTTATAACCCCTTTCATCTATTCGCAAAATGGCTGTGTAAATGTCTGTAATACAGCATTAATGTTAAAGAAGATCCACTATTTGACTGATTTTAATTAAGTAATTATGTGCTGTATTGAAACAATATTAAAATTGTAAATAAAAAAATAATGTTTATCTTTCTTATCTTGATAGTTATTAATCTCTTTGGAATTTTCCCAAAATGTTAAAATCCATTCTATAAAATTGCA
>NW_022707400.1:0-1395 GCF_011630105.1 Anneissia japonica | reverse complement strand
TTAAACATTAGAGTTATTAGGACTTAATTTGCGCCATTGTTTGTGGCTCTGCTACTTTACATCCGTAAGGATTCTTATATCAATGATAATTACTAGTGCATCGGATTCTGGAATTGACAGAATTAGCGCATTCGTAATGAGTATCTGACTAAGAAAATTGAGCATCTTTACGTCGTTACGAAATCTAGAATAACTCCGTTAATCTTCTTCAGCTAATTCTGTTTTGGCTTTATTCAATCCGTGTTCAGACGCTGACTGATTTACGATCGACAACATTCAAGCGAGTTCATTGCTTCCTACTGTACCAGCTAGGATACATTAACAGTCACAAAAACATCCCAGGCCTATATCATAATAATGTACGCAGCCGCGTTTCAAAGGTTAATGCTGACATTACGTAAAGTAACCCGCGTCATATGGAATGATGATGACGCAATCGTAGTTAAACCGTCCAATTACTAAACACATTATTTTTTTCCTGATTTAAATAGCAAGTACCAGTTAGGCCTCAATTAACTTAATTGTAGACTCTCGAGTGTGTAACGAGAAAATAATCAAATTTTGATGGGTCATTCGTTAGAAAAACACATGTTTGTAGATATAATGAATTGTATATATTATAAAGGAATGTTTTTTGTAATTAGAGCGAATATGGCCTTAAATATGTGGGCCCCTGTAGAACTAGTAGCACAGAATGTCTTCTCAAAGGCCCGGTTCTCCAATTCACGCATTTCAATTCAAACCACAGAAGCTATCGTATCTTAATAAATTACATCAGCACCAGTATTTCTATCCATTGAATGATCATCTTCTAAATGCACCTAAAAACACATAGTAGCAACAACGACGGCGACGACGACGACAATGGTGGTGATAACAATAATAATTAGGCCTATATCATTATTATTGTCATAATAATGTTGATACTATAGTAACCCACGGCTATAATTCATTTACAGTAATTATATTTTTTAAAGCGCATACAAAAATACAAGCATAATAATAAAATACGTGTCATACTTTTAATACAACTTATCAGTAATGGTTACCTTGTAATGCACATCATTGCAACATAACATACCGAATAATTCTACTTTATCCCCAATGAACAATAAATGTGAGTACTATGACGTCAGCAATGTGCCGCACTAAATATTACGATGTTGTCAAGAACATACTGGATCATTAAAGTGGGTCTCAAACGTATGTTTATCGAGTTCTATCATGCACATTAAGGACTATATTAAAAGGCGCGTATAAAATGTAAATGAGGTTACGTGCTATTTCCCGGCCAGCCAATAATATGATTGATAACTCACGACGTTTATATTTTAGTAGGCATACAAGGGTGTGAGTTTGATATAATATAGAAAGAATTATATATTACATTTTTTG
>NW_022707399.1:0-542 GCF_011630105.1 Anneissia japonica | reverse complement strand
CATGTGTCAGTTATTATCAATTCAGTATATAGTATATGATTTAAAACAGAGTTCATATAATAGGCTAATAACGCTAAATTAAAGAATATCATCAGGCAAGGTGATCAGTTCGTGGTTGAAGCACATCAGAAAATTATGGTTCCATTGGTTGAACATCTGAAGATTGATAGATGAAGTTCACATCCCTTGATTAATTGATGACTCCAAGTAGATTCCACTGATGAGATTGAGTATTGGTTAGATTCCATCGAGGAGATTCTAGATGACTCTGTGACTGTTGACATAACTCCAGCATATGAATGGCATACGGTGAAGGAAGTAACTGCTCAGTATCCATGTACTATACCATAGAAATGGTGTATGATACAAAAAAAAAAAAAATTGTCTCAAATAAAAGAAAAACATGTAGCATATGAATTGCATATATGAAAATGTCACAAATGCAACACACCAGCATACAAATACCGTACAGTGCCAAAAAAAAAAAAAATATCTACCATCACTGTAGCATACGGAAGCGTACAATAATCATCTCCATATAA
>NW_022707398.1:0-626 GCF_011630105.1 Anneissia japonica | reverse complement strand
GCCCCCATTCATGATAAAAAGGATTTTTGCTTGAACCGTACTGTAAATATTTGTAGTAGGCATTTTATTTGCAGTGTGCATTTGTCAATAGATTACCGGCATAGTATGTCAAACTGCATAAGAATAGATGGTCTATCTGAATGTGGCCTGGGGTGTAGAACTTGCTGAAACCAATATTGAAGGTAGGCTTGCATTGGTAGCTAGATTAAAGTCATTTAAAAACACCATTACAAATTAGCGTTATCTTCATCGAATCTAAATGCAAATTAAAACAGAATGACAAAAGTGTAAGCATGGATCTGATGTAACCATGTGGACTAACTTGGAGGTCGCCTTAGTTCGTTGTGTGTGTAATATACTGTAGTTTCCAATGACTTTATAGGCCCTTTGGCCTATGTCATTCGCATACAATTATATTGCCAATGCCTTGTAAATTATTATAATCGGACATATGCTACAAAATATGATGGGCCAATATATATATGGGATTCCTTCCAGTGGATGCTTAGTTTATTTTGTCATTCTGATCGGATTTTCTCTACTGTTCCGTTTTAATTTTAAATAGTTTTGCATTATGTGGCCGTTTGCTGTTTTATGGGTATTCCCATTTGCCTTTTAAAATTTAT
>NW_022707397.1:0-1838 GCF_011630105.1 Anneissia japonica | reverse complement strand
TCACCTTTATTTTATTATTGTTTTACATTTCCAAACAACGTATAGAGACTTTTTTGTATTTTGCTCTATACAGTATAAACCATTAACCATTTTGCTTACAGTAAACTACAGACTAACATTAAAAATATACAGCTTTTCTTCATACAGTGAACATTTGGTTGTTGAATGACAATTTTTTCCACTGTTCCACACAAAAACACAAAATAATTTCCTATGGAGATTTTATTTAAGAAAGTAAGAAACCTACATTTTTTACATTGCTGCTTCAAAATTTACTAGCCATACCCATAGAGAGTTATGGTATTTCACACTACAGTTGTGATGCCTGGAATGACCTATGCCACAATATCCTGCCCTACACTTATCATTCAAATAATTAGCTGATAAATATTATTATTCAGTCTTAGCCTAATCTTTTAATGTAATCTTAATTGCAGGCACTGGAAATGTATCTTCAAACTTGGGACAAGAGAGTGGTGAAGGTAGTAAATGATACATTTACAGATGTTAATGTATTCTAAATATCAGGTCAAAGTTCAAATCTCAAATAAGTTAGTACTTGTGACTTGGACTTCGACCTGATATCCAGAATGCATTAAAATCTGTTTATTTTGAAAAATCAGTTCACACATAAAGAGTTGAAAAACAGAGTTTATACTTTCTACTCACACTGATATATGTATATGTATCTGTATACTGGTATAAATTGCATAATTAATGGGGTCAAGGTCAAGGGGTTATCAGGCCGATTAAGGTAAAAGGGTATTTTTAGAGTTAATGGTCCTGCAACTATGTTCGAAACCCCATCATATCTACTTATTTGCTCTAACTAGATTTGAACTTGTCACTGAGGACTAGTTTTTTGATCTGCTTGTCAGGCAACATAATCTCACAGCGCTTAAAAGTGAAACATAGAAAAATACTGTAGCCAGGATTTTCATACTAAGAAGGATAATATCAAGTCATGCCGGTTCGTCAAAAAGAAAGAAAGAAGTGGGGGAGAGGTTAGAAAAAAAACATTAATTTTTACCATGATGACGTCATTAAAGTGAAAAATGTTTGAAACATTGTTAAAGAAATTTGTCTCGGCTATAACATACTTACAGGTACTGTAGGTGACGATTGATCAAGAATAAGCGAGATACGTTCAAATAAGTATAATAATAACGTCATAAATAATAATTCAGATGGCAATATGATGACGTCACAATGTCTGATCAGCAATTATGATCTATAAAATCATATCTACAACTCATGTGCTTTCAGAATATGTAATAAAAATTGGGGGTCACCTTTCATTCTAAGGAGTTATAACTGACTAAAAATAGGCATTTTTTAAGCATATAATAGGAAAATTAATGTACATGACTTTCAACCTTGGCCTGAAGTTTGTTCCCACTGAATATGATTAAAAAATAATGAATGGTTAAGAAGATATGGGGTCATCAAAGTTTTGAGGAAAGACAGAATGAGGGGGCTAGAAAAAAACATTTATTTTGACCATGATGACATCATCAAAATGTAAAAAGAAGTCACATATGTAAAAGAGAATTGTCTAAGATATAACATACTCAAAGTTTGGAGACGATCGATCAAGGATAAGTGAGATACGCTCAAATGCACATTTTCAAAAATGACGTCATGGATAAAATTCAGTTTCTTTGAAATCATATTCCAATATGGTGATGTCACAATGTCCGATCAGCCATTATGATCTATAAAATCATATTTACTAACTCATGTGCTTTCAGATTATGTAATCAAAATTGAGGAGGGGGGGGGGTCACCTTTCATCCTTAGGAGCTATAACTGATTAAAAATAGGCATGATTTTAAGCA
>NW_022707396.1:683-915 GCF_011630105.1 Anneissia japonica | reverse complement strand
ATTCAATCCCGTAACATGATTGGTCTATTTTTTTTCTAATTTGCATAATGATTTTTCCAACATTTATGTCTATTTAAAAAAAAGTGGGTAAGTTATGGAGATAGTAACAATCTTAAATCGATTATAAATTTAATTATATATTTTTAGACAAAAAATAAACCCTCTTGGCCCACGGCTCATTTTTTTGACACCATGACCATGCGTAATATTAACCTGTAGTGTATATATACGA
>NW_022707396.1:0-664 GCF_011630105.1 Anneissia japonica | reverse complement strand
GAAGAATTTTTTCTAGTAGGTTGACTAACAGGTACTTGGTGTGGTACTAGGTTTATTGCATTTATGGCTTAGGGGCCGTGGTTTACCTCCCTCCGTTTAGTCATGCTGGATCAGGGGTAGCGATCGTGGGTTCGATTCCCACACGGGGCAAGTTTTTTTTTTTTATTTATCTATTTTTTTAAGGTCGTGGGTTCGATTCCCACACGAGCCAAGTTTAAAAAAAAAATTTTTTTAAGCAGTTTAGTTGATGGTGGATAATGATAGCAAACCTGTAGGTTGTGGGTTCGATTCCCACACGAACCCATTTTTTTTTAAAGGGTGAAGGTGGATAATGAATAGCAAACCTGGGGGTTGTGTGTTCAATTCCCACACAAACCAATTTTTTTTACAATTTTTTTAAGGCAGTTTAGTTGATGGTGGATAATAAATAGCAAACCTGGATGTTGTGTGTTCGATTAACACACGAACCATATTTTTTTTTTTCTTTTTTTTTCTCCGGGCATAATTCCTAGACAGGATTGTTAATTTAATTCATATTGAAATTAGTGTTTTGATGGTGATTTTTTTTTTTCATTCAATGGGAATTCATATATTTTATATGAGAAGAATCTATGAATATTCAGCTTTCCATTTACTGGGCGGGGTGGCAGGGGCGGATCCAGAA
>NW_022707395.1:0-595 GCF_011630105.1 Anneissia japonica | reverse complement strand
TCGTCGTCAGGAAAATAATACCTGCAGAAATTCCAAAACTGTGAAATACTTATATTTTGGGTAGCGAAGCTTAAGTTGCGGCTGATTGGTGAAAAACTAAACAATAATCGAGACTACGTGTGGAAAGGCTAATACAAAACCCAGAATTTACAGTGGCTAGAAAACTTTATATAAATATGTTCTTACCTCAGCCATGTTACAGCCGCTAATGTAGATCTAAAACAGCAGCTAAGGCAGTACACTCCACCGCTTATGTAGTTAAAATCCCGGCTAAGGTGGAAAAACAAATGTGGTAAAATTAAAATCAACCTCAACTAATGTAATGCAGGCAACAGCAGATGTAATAAGTAAAAACATACGGTATATTAATGTTAAGTTGACTGAGAATATCTGGACGATTCGATTGAGTTGCTTCGATCGTCTTCAAGAGAATAATCTCTGCAGAAATTCCAAAACAGTGAAATACAGCAAGACTTGCGGCTGATTGGTGAAAAACTAAACAATAATCGAGACTACGTGTGGAAAGGCTAATACATTACCCAGAGGCGACGGAACTAGGGGCGCTGCGTTATGGACAGGGGTGGCGCCAGAGGGG
>NW_022707394.1:0-527 GCF_011630105.1 Anneissia japonica | reverse complement strand
ATGTATATATATGTATGTATATATGTAGATATATATATAAATGTATGTATATATGTATATATATATATATATATATGTATATATATGTATGTATATATATATATGTATATTATATATATATATGTATATATAAAAGTAAACATTTTTTTAGTTAGAGTGTATGTGTGTCTGTTTTTTACAAGTTTTTGAAGGCAGAACATCATGATTTAAATTCCTGTAGTGTTATAAATTGAACAGATTTTTTTTTGTATTTTAAAAGCACAGGCTATTTTTTTTTCTATTTTAAAATAAGAATATACTTAAAAATTAAAAATAAAAATATACTAGACACTGCAGTGTTTCTCTCTTTATGCGGATTTATAACAATGTTTATTTCTGCCCAATTTTCTCCTGGTGGTAAGAAGGCGCATGGACGATTGTTTGAAATAAAATACAGTAAACTAATAACTAAATATTAAACTGGAAAGTAAATTGCATGGACGATTGTTTGAAATGAAATACAGTAAAACTAATAATTAAATATTAAA
>NW_022707393.1:0-670 GCF_011630105.1 Anneissia japonica | reverse complement strand
ATGGGGAGGAAATGGTATACGTACAGTGATACATTCAGTATCCTTGCAGGCTGATAGAAAGAACATGGCTGCTACTTCCAGTAGTCGACAGCTGCCATTAATTCCTTCCACAAACCCCTCTCATCACCAACATGAAATACCTGCACAGGGTGGGTCGGGTCCAGATTTCCTGGATCTGTATTATGGGCCAGCATCCCGGTTGGGTAAGTCATCACCTAAGGGGAAAAGCAGGCAAACCCGCCGTACTGTCGAATCCTCCGAAGAAAGTGAGAGTGAGGAGGAGAGTGTTAGTGAAAGTGAGAGTGAGGAGGATAGTGAAAGTGAGAGTGAGGAGGAGAGTGATAGTGAAAGTGAGAGTGAGGGAAGTTTTGATGAGGATGATAGTGAGGTTTTGCGAGGTCGGCAAACCTTTCTGGAACACGTCAGAGCTGATCAGCGTCGAGAAAATTACCCTAGACCTGATCAAAGATGGGAAGACTATAGACATGATCAGCGATGGCAAGATTACTATAGACCTTGTCAACGATGGGAGGATTATCGTAGACACAGCCCACGACAGGGAGATTATAGACCCGAGATGTGTACCCTCAAGCCGAGGGACATCTCCAAGAATCTCATATTCAAAGGCAAAGGAAGCTGGTCTTTCTTTAAGAAACGCTTTATGGCATTT
>NW_022707392.1:0-1563 GCF_011630105.1 Anneissia japonica | reverse complement strand
AGGTAAAATGATATGAGGGGCATGTGTTAATATGTTCTTATAGCGTCAGTAAATCATAGAAATATTACACGACAGCGATGGTTATATTTCGCATCGCTGAAATTTCTTTTGATTTAGACTACGGTACGCCTTATTTTATTAGGCCTATATATTTTCGAATTTCTTACGTTATTATTAGTGCCTATTATTATAAATATGTTGCGATGGATGCGAAACATCCCTCTCATATTTAAAATAGGTTCACGTTTTTAAGACAGTCGAGAATATACTGAATATATATAGGCCTATATATATATATATATATATATATATCTATATATATATATATATATATATATTTGAAGTTGTCATAGTAAATAATAGTTTATTACTTTCGTTGAGATGGAGCCATCTTACTTTTGTTGAGATGGAGAAGTAAAAGTGGTTCATATACGTCGATACGATCCAAATTCGCTTTTGGAATGGCTAGCCACAGGGCTTCCAGGGCGCCTAGGATTCTAGGCAACCCTATAACCAAGTTGGTCCATATATTTGCACACCCCGTGCCGACCGCTGTTAATGCTGGATAAGGCCTTGTTGATTGTCGAGAAAATCCTCATCAATATTGAATTCAAAGCTATTTATTTACATAATATAAAGTAAGCAATTAAAATATTGAATTGTATTGTTGAAACTTATTAAATTTTTAAGAGCAAATGTTCAAAAAAACGTCATTCCAAAATGGCGCACGATCTACATTAATTTGCCCATATACCATATTTTTAGAATTTGTCCCAGATAGTCCTAATTCGCCTTCAACTTCCAAGTGTATTTTCGCAAGCCTGAGCCTAATCCAATTTCCCTGTTCCACTTCAGAATCTTAATATCTGCGTCAAAAAGAAGCTAAACCTACGGTGTTTTAACAGGTTTACCCTATCCATCAAATACCATATAAGAAGCCTAGTATCTTCCCGTTGTGTTAACTTCATTTTTTGATTGATTCTCGCCACGAGTGTAATTCGTCTTGGACTGCTAAACGCCGCATCGAATTCGGCTAGAAGTGGCTTGACACACACTTTGGGACATCTTGGTTATTGATTTGATTAATTTAATTTATTGAATTTCGACCATTACCATAGAAAATGTAGTACAATTGATAAACAAGATCAAGACCTAACTAAATATTATAACTAAATATATTAGAAGAAAATAAAAGACTAGGTCAGGCTATTCATGGTACTATTGTGAAGTGATAAACGAAACAACAGGCGTATAAGTCACTTTTTATGCGAATACAAGGCCTAGGAGTTAACAATGCGCCATGTTTGATTCATAGGCCTACAAAACATTTTTCATTTTCTTTTATAGGCCTATAAATTATACTTTATATTAAATCAAGATATTTGTAATAGCCAACATATATTTCTTTTGTCACACATGCTGAAGGAGACTCGATGACGGATCGAAATATTCATGTTCTGAATAAATTTTGTGTATTAAGTCTACCAAGTCGTCATCTCAACGTCTTTTTCATTGAGTTATATAGGCCTATCTAAAGAACAAACATATATTACATTACAGTAA
>NW_022707391.1:0-1057 GCF_011630105.1 Anneissia japonica | reverse complement strand
CCTTTGCTATGTTTATGCATCCTTCGTTTTTTTGCAACGGTATATAACTCAGAATTTTATTTTTTTTAAAAATCACCAGCAGAGATCGTGCAGTAAGTGTGTGATCATCAGAGAGTGCGAAGCGTGAATATTTATGAGGGTCTTGTTGTCAAGCTGCTGTTAACCAATCACGAGGCATTAAATTGTTTCGGGAATAAAGTTTTCCGATCGCAACGAGATTGGAGTTTTCGCGCTTGTTGGAATTTCCTGACACACACGCGGGCGTTAGCAGAAATAAAAATTCTTTTTGTTGTTATAATAAATATTAATGTTCAAATTTACTTATTTACATTGTATGTTTTTACTGTGTGTTGTTGACAACTGTCTTGAAATCCTGTGTTGAAAAAGAAGTTAATGTATCATTATTTAGAGGAGGACCCTGCAAGTATTTAAATAAATATACATTATACATGCTTCGGGGGCCCCCACAAGGGCTTCGCCTCCTTGACCCCACCGGGGCCCTTAAGCGGGCCCCTGGACCCCATGCCCTGAACCCCCCCTCCAATTGGCTGAAGCTGCATACGGGCCTGCCCCGAGACTTTCTTTTTGAGGGGGATCGACTGGGGTCGATTATTTTTTTGGAGGGGACTTCCCTCCCCCACCCTTAGATACGCCACTGAATATGTCCAATCATGAAAGTGAATCCGCTGGATACGCAGTGCAACACAGGCAACATTGTGATTGTGAATGTATATGTGAAGAATATAGTTTGGCGGTTTTAAACGGTATTTAAAATCAAATATTAGAGATATATCAAAGTACAATGTAAATAAGCAGAGTGTAACTACGTAGGCCCACAAGGTTGTAAGACCTCATATCTCGTTGACGAGCTGGGTTTCATCACGTGGCTTGAAGTCTTGCGTCTGGCTGACAACGTACAAGTACTATGATCAAACTGTTTTGTTATGTGATGAAAACGAAACTTCGACTAGCTGAGCCGGGAGCTGAACTTGATAATTTTTGAATAAAATTGACCAGTATGTAGAAAATATAATATAGGCCTACTTTTTGTTTATTC
>NW_022707390.1:0-964 GCF_011630105.1 Anneissia japonica | reverse complement strand
ATAGATACCTCCATGTACAGATCTAACAGGTGAGACAGAGCACTAACATTCAAGGGCTATCCAGCATTTTTTGTAAAAGAGTGGGGAGGGGCACAATGTTGTTAAATGTGGCTAGTTTTACAGAGATTCAGTGGTCATACCGTGGAAACTTTGTTTACCTGGATACCCAGAAAAAATATGAAATAATTATGATGATGATGATGATGATGATGATGATGATGAAGATGAAACCTTGTTTAAAGCGAGTCCAATTTGGAATCAATGGAAAATAAAGGCCCCGGTAAGGGTGCAGGGAAAAAGCCCCTAGAAAAATCAGTAGTTTCGATTTGGTATAGACTAATTAGGGTTGCTATATCTAGTCTTATAAAATAGTAATACTTCCAGAAAGCAAAGCCATATCTTCCCATTGAACATGGGGACTAAAAAGCTGGGCAAAAATTTGATGGTTCTGGTTGTAGCGTATAGGCATGTTTGATATTGATTTAATTTTAGTTATTGTTGCTTTGCATTGCATTGGAATTGTTGATTTTGTCAGGTTGCCAACCCGTTACAAATCTCGACATCCCCCACCACCACTCGTCTGACACCACGACGAGGTCATCGGACTAAATTAATATTCAAATCCAATCAAAGACGTTATTATGATTGCTGTTCCCTAATATTGTTGTCTAAAAGTATATTTTTGGGATGCCCGAAAATAGCAACTGTCAATTATAGAGCCAAATACCACTCCCCAGCAAGGGGCAGAAACAGCATGCATGATGTGAACAAATTATGAAATTATGGCATCGTGATACCCAAAAAATAGCATCTGGCAACCAAAAATAGCAAGTAATCAGGGCTGGCTTTATTCGCATAAGCCTTGTGTGGTGACTAACCCCAACATTTCATAGTTAATTGTAATTGCTGCGAAGCAGCCAATTCATATTCTTGACAGCAATTTGACCTCTGAAAGGTCATTGTT
>NW_022707389.1:249-635 GCF_011630105.1 Anneissia japonica | reverse complement strand
CCTACATTCATCTCTTCAAAAACTCTCTGGACGGTTTCGGTTCTGTCACCCAGTTCGCTACGAAATACGGGTGGACGTTCCATAGCTCCAATCGTGTGACCAGGTCATTGGCCGCCAGCCTGAATATGCGGCACAGGATCTCAAGAGGAAGTAGCAGGTTGTTGTTGTTGTTCATCTTACGATCGTTGAGCGAATGTGAAGGAATGCTAGTTTACCAAAAAATATAAATAGAATAAGAGAATTTCCGTTGGTAACAGAACGCCCACTGGCGGTTGTATGTACTTTATTTTTTATAGGCGTCCTACTCTTTGATCACATGTGTACCGCCCGTATGGCCAATCCGCCAACAGGCAAGAGTAGGCGTGCGAACGCTATAAATATCCAGC
>NW_022707389.1:0-194 GCF_011630105.1 Anneissia japonica | reverse complement strand
TCGATAGCAGTCTACCTCAGAACAAGGATGATCTACTGCCGTGTGAGTTGTTGCCCGGCAGTCGAATCGACGAAGATTTTATGTTCACCGAGCCGATGACCGTCTTGTGCATCGAAGCCACGTCCGACAAGATACCCACCGATTCTCTCATGGACTGCGAGACGTACACGTACGTGATGCTGCAGGTGTTTTTC
>NW_022707388.1:0-739 GCF_011630105.1 Anneissia japonica | reverse complement strand
CGTAAACACAATACAAACAAATCTCCAACGGATGTATTTGAATCGAGATTTTTTTCCTGTTTTTACAGGTTTTTAATTCTGTATTATAATATCTGCTACTTTTATTATTGTATTTTATCTGTATGTTGTGTATTGGAACCAAATAGACTCAAATTCAAATAGATAATAATAATAATAAGTTACAATACAATAATACATGATAGGCCTATTAAATCGTATCAAGCATAGCCCTCCAACGATATTCATTCCTATTCGAGCACAATTATTATTATATATCTATATTATATATATTATTGAAATAGACCATTGTCAATTGAAGAAACAAAAGTCGTAATGGTAAAGAACACAGAACTGAAAACCAACATATTTTTCGGTGTAAATTATTAGGAACGTTGTCCGTGTACACTATATCAAACCGGTGGTAGGCCTATTGAAACATTTTATTTCAAAATAATTTGATTTGGTCATAGAGACGTGCATGTTCACTCTTCATTCACATTATTTAGTTGTCACTACAATGATACCTCTAGCCTCAATATCTCGCATTATTTACCACCTTACCTAGCACACTGTTTCAACCTCTTGCTAGTGTCGGCGCCCACTCGACATATTCGGTACTATTTGATTTTTTTTTTATCCTCATTTACTTTCCACAGAGGAAGTACGAAGGCTTTGATTCTATTATTTCTAGCTGTAAACATATTTTCAATCGTTTCCAAAAGCATTGTTTAATATTTTC
>NW_022707387.1:0-560 GCF_011630105.1 Anneissia japonica | reverse complement strand
ACCTAGTATGATAGAGCAACGAGTAGCTAGGGAGCTACAAGGAACAATAAAGGGCGTGAACTGAAAATCTAAAACAAAAGCCATCAGAATGAGTCATACAGATAGGAAGCCTATTCTGTATACGGATGGAATATAGCAAAATACATGAAATAAAATATAATATATATGATATAGGCCTATAATAAAAAATCGGCTGTAAATAACATATGATAATCTAAAAGCCGTGAAACTAACATTAATGCCAGAAGGATGTAACGTACCTAATTTATAGATGATTTTCTGTTCTAATTCTTTCCTAGAGAAATCAGATCCTTTACGTAAACTAACACCAGTAATTTGTATATCGTCAGTATTATGATTATGAGAAAAATGAGAAGCTACTGGTAAACCAGGCATACGTAAGTGTATAGATCTAAAGTGGTCCTGTAAAACGATCAGCGATGCGACGTTTGGTCTCTCCTATGTATATCAAGTTGCATTTATAACAGACGTTTGGTCTCTCCTATGTATATCACGTTGTGTTTTTTACCATTAAAGTTACGGCTACTCTACACTTTTGC
>NW_022707386.1:0-1890 GCF_011630105.1 Anneissia japonica | reverse complement strand
TCAACGATCCGATCAGCCCACTGGGCGGGTCTCTTAAGGGACGGACCGCAGTGTTTCCTATTTTTAGCCGCAGCCTTGAAGCATGTGAGTCTTCACGCTGTGAGTTAACGGTCTGATCAGCCCACTGGGCGGGTCTCTTAAGGGAAGGACCACAGTGTTTCCTATTTTTTAGCCGCAGCTGTGGAGCATGTGAGTCTTCATACTGTGAGTTAACTATCCAATCAGCCCATTGGGCGGGAATCTTTAGAGATGGACCGCGGTGTTACCTATTTTTAGTTAGTGAGCTGTTTATTTTTAGCGACAGTAAACTACAAGTTTAAAGAATGGGTTTGCATTTTCAACTATGGCAATCCCAATGTCTGATCTAATCAATTGGAAGAGTTTAAGGTCTGCCGAATTCGGAGCCAATTTCTTTATAGGCCTATTTTGTGAACAAAAAAAATTAAACAAAAATAAAAAAATTAATAAATAAAATTAAAAAAATTATTCCAGCATCAATATTTCAAAAATTTTTGATGCAGGCGGGTCTGATAATCTAATTTTTCTATGTGCCCTCAAAAACTGCCTGTACCAAAAGGCAGGAAACCTAATATTGAAATGATAATGACGGTTAACTATAGTGTACTAACATTGGATTAGGTTGCCATCATCAACAATATTATTTATCAATCAAAAATCATCCAATCTGTATTGTTCATGCTTCTCTCTCCTATTACACATCCTTTGATTAAAATAAAGTTGTTAAAAAAAAAAAATTGGTATAAAATATCTCTTACTTCATGCCATGATCCAAAGTTAAGTACATTGATGTTGTTAAGTGTGACCCCACTTTCCTTCAGTTTACAAAACACTGGCATAGATGTATCACCAACATAAATAGGGATGTTGGGGTTCTTTTCAGACAGAAGCTTCAAGGTTGGATAACTGTTGAAAAAGATATACTATATAATTATTGTTTTTTTTTTAATGATAAAACAAAAATTAGTTTTATTCTGGCACAAATAAAAAATGAAAATAAAGTAGTAAAGGTTTTATATATGATAATGTCCCAGAGGAAAACACTTGTTTAACTGTAAACTTAGTAAAAACTAAGGAATGATTAATAAGATTTTTTTATATTTGGGGAAAAAGTGTAAAAAATGGGATATACCACTTGAAAATGATCAAATACTGTAGATTGAAATGTTGAATCTTCAAAATGTGTGCCTGTATTCAGAGTTACTCTGTTTTTGATTTAAATGCTTTTGACTGTTATTTCTTAAATTATAATCTCTGAAATATTTTATATTTAACTTTTAATTACTAGAAACTAGTAATGCTATTTTTATGACATTATTACAGGTTTCCCTCCAATTAAAGACCACAATTCAACAAAAATGAAACTTTAATTTTTAATTAATATTACGTATTGTTTCGTACCATGACACAAATGTGGTAATAGGCCTATAAAAACCTGAGCAAAAAAGCTTTTAAAAATAGATTTGAATAAATGCCAAGGATATGAGGCTATAAACATGATGCTCATTCAGATTATGACAAAAGAAAGAGCTTTTTTGTAAAAAAAATAAAATCTCAGAATTTGGAGAAAATACCATGGGTGGCAGTACAGGAGTTAAAATGTTAAGCCCTGTAGACTTTGCAAATACTGTACAGAAAGTAAAAATATGTTTGTTTACATTTATTGCTTTCCAAAGACAAAGAACAAAATCATCAAATCCAAGTCGCACAAAAAGAAACAAGCAGTTTAAAATGGAAAGCAGGGGATATCTCTATAAGCCATAGAGGTTCAGTGTCCATAGTAAATATTGAAAGTAAAAAAAAAAGTGAAATCAATTTTCTTAAATGTGAGATTTGTTGTAAAAATGAATTAATTTCTTTTGTGCAGAAAGT
>NW_022707385.1:1064-1397 GCF_011630105.1 Anneissia japonica | reverse complement strand
TTCTCACCTCAGCTCCAACCATTGTGGGGCTGGGGTGGGTGTCGACTTACAAAATGTCCTCCCCCACCACCAAAACAGATCTGTGCCCTTCCCTGGGTATGACATTAAACTCCATCGAGTCGGCTCCTGATGTATGTCTTAGTGACTGCTGTTTGTATTTAGGATGTGATCTGGTTTTTCATGTCCATTTTTCGTGATTATGACTATTCTGGATAAAGAATGTTTTGAGCAGAGGTGGATTCAAGGCACTCCCCCTCCCCCCCCCCTTCATTTTTTAAGGGAAAAAAAGGAAAAATATATTCAAATTGAAGTGCGAGAGTGTAATTTCCGGCC
>NW_022707385.1:0-996 GCF_011630105.1 Anneissia japonica | reverse complement strand
GTGGTTCCTCGGTCTGTGAAAGTCCCTCCCTGGTTTACCTCTCTTTCGAATTCCTGGATCTGCAACTGTTGATTTATTATATAATTATTTTTTCGCTTATTTATAATGCGTCTATTGCAATTTTCACTTTATCCTCAAACAGTCATAAGAGCGTTCAGAGTGCGCTACTTCACAGGGGGATTCGCCCCCTTGACCCCGCCGGGGTCATACGTAATTCGCATAACGGCTCCCCCCCCCCCTTTCAAAATCCTGGCTACGTCCCTGTATCAATTATCCACAATAGGAACAATTGGTATTGTTGAGTGACAGACTTCAGTCCTTTTTATTTGTTCGACCATTGGGGGATATGTTTGAAACCCGTCAGTGACAAGGATGCATCCAATGACAAGGATGCATCCAATGACGTGATTCACCAGTGACATGTCGGTCCTTTTCAAATATTTACTTTAATAATACTAATTAGTCATAATAATGATAATAAAGGTGATAACAACAACAATATTAATAGTAATATTTATTTTGACAATACTAATAGAAATAATATGGTAATAATAACGATATTTAAATATGTATTTTAATAATACTTATTAGTGATAATAACATTGAAAGTGATAATAGCAATAATAACAGCAATAATAAATTAAAGATAACATTTATTTTTATAATAATAGTAACACTAATTAGTAATAATAATAATAATTATGATACTTATAATACTAGGCCTACTTAGTAATAATAGGGTAATAATATCGATAATAAAGGTGACAACAGCAACAACAATAGTAATAATAATAATAATAATAATAATAATAATAATAATAATAATAATAATAATAATATGAGAAAAATACCAATAAAACACCAATAACAATATTTTTAAAATTACTATTATTAAAATAATAATACTAAGACTAATATATAATAATAATAAGAATTTTAAAAATCGAGAATTTTGTATTATTTATATGGTAACAATAATAATATCAGCAAAAATTT
>NW_022707384.1:311-1679 GCF_011630105.1 Anneissia japonica | reverse complement strand
AACGGGAACGTTGGAGTTGACGGATATTCCTCTGAGACACCCATCGAACGAGCCCATCGTAAAATGTCCTCTCATATTTGCAGCCGATGCCGTGCCTGTCTTTTGCATTCCCTCCCCGACTACATTGTCCAACCGCACCTGAATCCATCGACCCAGCCTTCTGATCCCGACGCTGTGCCATCGTCCTGGTTCGAGTTTCCCCGGACTTCTCGCCGACCACTCTTCGTCTCCCACGCGAAATCGTGCGACCACGTCGAGGTTCTCCACTTCGACGTGCACGAAATCCCTTGATCCAAAGCTGCGCAGTACGGTGCAGTCATCTCCGTTCCGCAACTTCATGTCGAACTTGACGTTCGTCTTGTGTCTGAACTCGGGTATGTCGGACCGTATGCTCGGATCCGTGAATGTCTCGCAAGACGAACTTTCGAAACGATACGACTTGGGATTGGAATTGCACGTGACGTCCGGACATTTCGATCCTTTGACGAAGGAGGTCGTCGTAAGAACGAATGCATACGCTATCCAACGTATCATTTTTTACCGCCGACGTACGCATCGCCATATGTTAATATCTGTCGGAAGACGTTATCCATCCTTCTCGCCGGCATCAAGCCGATGACGATGGCGTAGAAAAAGAATAATTTAAATAAAATAAAAGGAAAAAAAAACCATAATAGTTTTGTATTGTCTGGTTATTTTAACTTCGTAAAAGTAACAAATAATAATTTTGGCTAATGAATGTAGAATGAAGATGATGATGACAAAGTTGATGAAACGATAGACGAAACACATAATATGTACACATACAATTATTTTATGTTTTCACAATAACTTTATTGATTCGTTTAAATCTCAGTAAAGAAATGAATGAACGAAAGTTGGGATCTAAATATCATATGTATCGGGCTGTAGAAGACGGTTTAAAATAGAGGTCTAGTCGTTGGCCATATTCCACCGGTTTCAGTCTGGCCGGAGATACGTCCTTTCCCGAACGAAGCTGCAGTCCGATCGGCGGTGCCGGTTCCACGGTACCGTCATCGATGTTCAACACGAAACCGAGACGGGCCTGATCCGACTGGCAAACGTACAGATCGAATCGAACGGTGTTCGCGTCGTAGCGGTACTCGACGCTGGTGTTGCACCTATCGTCTCCGTCTATGTACCAATTGTTTGCGAAGTAAAGATTTTGCAGGTCCCTTTGCCTCGTCTTCTTCTCGTCTACGGGATGCTTGGTGCTGCAGGTTTTTATCACGTGAACGAGTCGCAATGGCTTTGTAAATTCGAAGACGGCGTGATAAGTGTGTTTCTCTGGGTCGTCGATAGAGAATATGTAAGCAAATGTTATCATGGCGTACAGACGTTGACGTT
>NW_022707384.1:0-253 GCF_011630105.1 Anneissia japonica | reverse complement strand
GGTATCGACGTGTCGGCGAATTCCGGTGGCGTCGGCAGGTCGTTTATGAAGTCGGACAATGTTATCCGGCACGGAAAACAGTAATAACCCATCATTAAAAACTGCATGCGCAGCACGTTCTCATCGTGCCCCCACGCATTCAATTGATTATAACGTCGGTTGGTGGGACGGTATCCGTCGAGGACGGAAGCGGCGAAGTTTCCAAAAAGAAACGGTTCGCATATGGCTAGAAACCTCAACCACGGGTCGCCGG
>NW_022707383.1:0-543 GCF_011630105.1 Anneissia japonica | reverse complement strand
AATCCATAATCCTGTTTGATCGTAAATTAGACAGTAGTATTTCCACTCACAATAGTGTAGTCGCAATACTACTTACACAAAAGTGAAATTCAAAAAGAGGAGAAAAGGAAAACCCACATGATTGATTTTTAATGTACTGTACATGCAAAGATACTAAAGTAAAGTAACTGTTGTTTATCTCATTTTCATTTCATGGCTCGAATACGTCACAAGCTAATCAGTAGATAAAAAATCAGTATCTTTATGAATGTTAGTTTACACAAAATAAATATGTAGCTGGCAGGATTATTATTACCAAAATAAAAACGTTTTATGATGAGTGTTTCAGTGGCAGATTGCCTAGCCGGCCCGCGATTATTTTTTCCGTACGAAACATTTACAAATGACATATAATATTTGATTAAGCTGCACGAGAAATGAAAAGTGTTATTTTAACTTGAGTTACATACTATGACAATTTTAATTTTTTAGTTAGGCCTTGGTTTTGCATAATTACCTACGCCTACTAAGACGCTTATTGGGAAAAGCACAAATAGTAAGGAA
>NW_022707382.1:0-1676 GCF_011630105.1 Anneissia japonica | reverse complement strand
TATTTAATGACTTATAATTAATAGTATTCCTACATGGAGGCTAGTAATCAATTTAAGTATTTTTTTCAGTGCAAAATTTAATTGTTTCGTTCAGTTTCTTGTTGATATATAATTTGATCATTAAAAGGAGAAAAATAATTTTTGTTACTTTTTGAGGGTTATTTAATGTATATCTATTCTGAGATGAAGAATATGGCAGTTGTTTTGCCTAATGCTGTGTGTCAGTCTAAAATGTAAAACAGAGCACCTATAAATGTACCGGTATGGAGTTTCATAGAATTTACTAGTCTTTTCATTTCCTTAATGTTTTTTTCTTTTGTAGGCTTTGAAGAAATCTCTGTTTAAGCCTGCTGCATTTTTCAAAGGAATTCTTTTACCATTGTGTGAGGTAAGGACCATGTTGGTAGCATTGTTGCTGTCTAAAAAGTGTTGTGCTATTTGATGCAGATACTGATAATTGTTATGCAGACATCTTCCACTCAACAGGAACACCATCTATTTATAGTTAATAATAATAATAATAATAATAATAATAATAATAATAATAATAATAATAATAATAATAATAATAATAATAATAATAGTAATATATGCATGCTTGCTTGAGCACCCTACAAACATCTCAGTGCACTCAATCAGGTAAAAAAAAATCTATTTTTGTACAGTACTTTGTCTCTCGGAAAAGCACTTTATAAATCAAAATAAAAAATAAAATAAAAATATTGGTTGTCATTTGATTTGTCTACAATGCAACACCTATCTACTGCAAGCAGTGTTATTTCAACCATTTTTTGCCCTCTAATTTTGTATGCATAACTGTAAATAGGAGACTTTATACATGTCTTCTTCAACACATTTCAACTTTATTCATAACAATCCCAACACCATGTATTCTGGCCCGAGCACCCTCTACAGTATGTGTTCTAGTATACATTTAGAATAACCACTGTTTGTTATTTACCTTGGACGTCTACTTGATGTCCCAGATTTCAAGATTTATTTATTGCAATGACCATAATCTTTAACATTTTCATTGAGATTATTACATATACCATACCAGTGACCAGGAAAGGTGCTATATAAATGACCAGATTACATTTCTGGCTGTTTACTTGCGTTTACTTTGTTTTTCATGGTGTCATATTCTGTCTGTGTTTTTTTTTTTTACATACTAGTGTGGGACATGTACGCTGAGGGAAGCGACCATCATAGGAAGCATCGTAAGCAAGTGTTCTATTCCCGTTCTACATTCAAGTGCTGCTTTGCTCAAGATTTCTGAAATGGACTACACTGGTGCCAACAGTATATTTCTCAAGTTGTTATTAGATAAGAAGTATGCTTTACCATACCGGGTCATTGATGCCGTTGTTTACCATTTTCTAAGGTAAAATTTAAATTTATAATGATAAAATAATTTTTAACTCGATGACTTGCATGTGACCAAAACACACCAATGGCTTATTTTGCTGATTCTGGTGGGTAAACCTGGCCTCCTAAGGACTCCAAAAGTGTAGTTAGGTGTATAACAGGAGGGGTAGAAATAGAGTCCAATGATAGGAAAGGTCAACCACCGCAGTTTAAGATACAGAGTGCCAGTCATTAGCAGGTTTTCCATACCACAGCAGGCCGCATTGGACCTGATAGGTAAGAAACTCACATGAGCATCAACTTTGCTC
>NW_022707381.1:0-750 GCF_011630105.1 Anneissia japonica | reverse complement strand
ATAATCAATACAAGATGACGCTTGGTTACAAATTCAACATTTTATTGCACTACAGGCTGTTTCATGAGGTACTTCCTCAATCATCAGGTGCTAGGCTCTGAATGAGACTGCAGAATAACAATCATGCATAGTGGAACTGTTAATTGCTATATAGATTATATTGTTATATAGTTTATTGGTAAACAGGTTAATTAGTATACTCATTATTATTCATAGAGGTGATTAGAAGCTCTGTATTGTATAGGCCTATGTATATTGGTACCGCAGTAGAAATTTTCTTCTATGCCTACATGCACTAATCAATTCATTCCTACGGTTAAGTGAGCTTAATTCAGGGTTACATATAATAAAATATTTCTCGAGCAAACACAGATTACAGCGTTTACTGATATTGGTGTATGGTTTGCATTTACCTAATATTTTCCATTAAATTTCATATTTTATATTATCGGCTTTAAGTTTCCAAATGTATTGGCTAAGTGCTGTGCTGTTTTTGTACTTTCATTACGGAATGAGCTAGTATGTCCATTATATCTGCCCTTAAAAATGTTTTCTGTCAGCCCGATATAAGTTTCCATTTTGTTGTCGCCTTGGCGTATGACTGTGGCCTGATATACAACTCCTTTGGTTAGGCACTTGTTGGATAGGGGGCACACGTCGCGACAGTTGCATCCTTTGACGTCGTTATCTGTGCGGATTGTGGTATTATTAAGTACTGATTTGTTGTGTACAGAGATTATTGAACCCATA